>NW_007784143.1:0-2022 GCF_000696425.1 Galeopterus variegatus
CTGTCTCCCCTTCCTACCTTTCGCCCTGGACCTCGGTTCCAGCACGGAAACCAGAGCTGGAGGGGGCCTGGAGGTTGTCCAATCTGAAGTGCACACGTTAGAGATGTGGTTCTCCCCTCTCCCATTGAAGCCCTGTGAAAGCTCTCTGGAGGGTTTTCTGTAATATTTCTGAGCAGTTATGGGGTCAGAAGGCTAGCGGGGTGACCTTACCACCTCCGTTCATGGACTGACCACAGTTGAGGCATCCTGAGCTGTCCTGGAGCCTGGAGCTGGCTCCTGCCTCCACCCCAGTGTGCCTGAGTCCATAGTGGCTTCGTTGTGTCAGCATGCACATCTGTTCCACTCCATGTGGGCCCTTGGCTTATACCTCCCATTGCCACGGTTTCCTCGTTTGTAAAAGGAGAACTAGCTGTGTCCACTTCTGAGTCTACTGGGAGGATGAGAGGAGAGACTAGGAGCTGAGCCCCTAACAGGGTCCCGGCCTGGCCTGCCCCAGCCCCCACCCAGAGCTGAGGGTCAGTGAGCTGAGTGGGGAGGAATGAGGGTACGTGGCCTCAGGTAAGAGGCTATCAATGAATTCTGAGAAGAATGAGGCTCGGGCTTTGAAGCCAGGCCCAGGCAGGCAGAAGGCAGATTGTCCTGCTGGGGTCAGAGCGCAGGAGGCAGCAGCTGCCCCCACCCCTTGTGCCCCGTTCTGAGGCCCAGAAGGCTCCCCTGGGACTGGCCGAGGACATGGTCACCTTCTTCTGACATTTCTCCTACCCCCTTCTCCTTCTTGGTCAGAAGAAAGGCTAGATTTGTAGGCTTTTAAAAACTTATTTTCTCTGTATTCATTAGTAAATAGCACTTTAATGGAAAAAGCAGAATGATCTTTACATGAAAGAACATTACCAAAAAATTTAGCATTACCCATGATCCCATCTTCTAACACAAGATTTGCCCCCTATATATTATGTCTCTTTTGTACATGCGGTTCATCTTCCTGTCGCAATTGTAGTATGCATTCAGTTTTGTTTTATTTTTACTTACCGTATGATCTTAAACATTTCTGTATTTCTCATTCTTTATAACAATAACCTAAAATAGCTGCAGTGCTGTCCCATCACATTGCTATGCTATCAATATATTAAAAATGATTTTCTTCCTGTTAAATGTATAAGTTGTTGTCAGGGTTTTGAGAATATGGTTAACCCTTCAGTGAACATCTTACATGTTCCTTCTTCTCTGTGACAGCATCAGACGGCAGGCCGGGGACTTAGCAGATAGTTTCTGGCAGATGGTGGACTTCCAGCAGTCATTGGGATAGCTGGAGTTCTGCTCTCTGGGATGTTCTAAAACCAGGAACCATTGAGCAAGCCTCCTTTGGTTTAAGTGCCTTCTGTGTGCAAGGTGCTGTACTAGATGTTTAGTAGCCATGAACTCATTCTTAACAATTCTAGAGCATCCTATTATTCACTCCATTTTCCATGGAACGATACTGAAGTGAGGAGAAGCTGAGTCACTTGCTTACAATTTGCAGCAAGAGGCTGACCCAGGCTTTAGATCCAGTACATCAGTTGCACTGCCTCTTTAAAGCATAATGTAGCAAGATCCCCATCCCTGGGGAATATTCAAGCAAAGCCTGCATGTTGAAGTATTTAGAACACTTTGGATCAGAGTTTCTCAACCTCAGCATCATAGATATTCCAACCAGATAATTCTCTATTGTGGGGGACTGTCTTGATCATTGTAGGATGTTTAGCAGCATCCCGGCCTCTGTAGCACAATTCGGAGATAGAAATGCCTTTAAACATTGCCAGATGTCCCCTGGGGGACAAATTCGTCCCCTGTTGAGAACTGCTGCTGTAGAGGATTCCTGAGTAGGAAGTGAGGTTGACTGCAAGATTTCTTGTGAACTCCCCAGGACCTCCATGAGGGTCCCATGCCTGACAGGCTCCCTTGGCAGACTGTGCGCCCATCAGTGGGTGCTTGATTGGAAGGCTTGGCATGGGGCAGTCATGCAAGTGTCATGTGATCCAGGCT
>NW_007784143.1:2529-2818 GCF_000696425.1 Galeopterus variegatus
TCCCAGTGAGGACTGTGGGCAGTAGTGCCATGCCCAAGGGGCACCCAAACCTGTTACCCCCTCTCCAGCTGCTTGCTAATTTGGAGGACTCCTCTGATGCAAGGAAATTCCATGTGGCACCCTGTCCTCTCATGCCCATGCAGACTGAGGATATCCGTGAGCATTTCCCCAGGGACAGTCCTGGCCGAGGAGCCCAGAGCCCAGCCCACCTGTGGCACCCTGACTCATGAACCCAGGCTGCAGTGGGGCTGGCAGGGAGACTGTGATTTGCAGGGCTCCATCTAGATGG
>NW_007784144.1:0-557 GCF_000696425.1 Galeopterus variegatus
TTTGTCCTGAGAGTGTCTCCTTTTCTTCATTCATACAAAGACATCAGATGTGCTAGTAATGACCTCATTAGTATGGGTCAATTAATGTTTGAATCCAGTGTAAATATTGTGTTGATGCTCAGTGGATGATTTTCTCTTTTGATTCTGCTTACAAAGCCTGGAAACTTAGCAGTGTGTGGATCTTCCAAGAGGCTTTTTGTAATAGAGAGCTCCTCCAGATAACATTATGATTTACACAGAATGGTCCAAGAGAAGTATTTATTTATTTTTTCCCCCACTTTACATCCTAGAACAATAATCAGTTAAAAATCCCCAAAAAGGGTATTTACAAATTTCAATAATTGGAAGACATTCTTAAACTTAAGTCTTTGTGAAAGTAATAGATGGACTTTTATAAGAATTACTTAACCTTACTATGCAAAGAGAATGTTGCGTAAAATTCTATATGAAAAAAATATATTGCAATCTGGTAATCAGTCAGGACATAATCCCATTGTAGAAGGAAAAATGAAGATATTGCAAAACAGAAGGAAATTAACGTGGGGAATCAAGGGCCT
>NW_007784144.1:2481-2818 GCF_000696425.1 Galeopterus variegatus
AGAGTAGTATTCCATGGTGTATATATACCACACTTTCCTTATCCAATCATCCATAGGTGGACATTTAGGTTGGTTCCATGTCCTGGCTATTGTGAAAAAAGCTGCGATGAATATGGGATTGCAGGTATCCCATCAACATGGTGATTTCCATTCCTCTGGGTATATACCCAGAAGTGGGATTGCTGGATTGTATGCAAGATCTCTCTGTAGTTGTTTAAGAAACCTCTATACTGTTTTCCATACTGGTTGCACTAATTTAGAGTCCCACCAGCAGTGTAGGAGTGTTCCCTTCTCTCCACACCCTTGCCAGCATTTGTTACTCACTTTTTGTCTATAG
>NW_007784145.1:0-463 GCF_000696425.1 Galeopterus variegatus
AAGTTTTAATCAACAATGTTTATTTCATTGTTTGTTATAGTAAAACTAGGATATGATTCAAAAGTCTAAGCTAAAGGAATAGATTTATAAATAGATTTTACATTCACTCTATGGAAGTTTATTATAAAAGTACTACTGAAAAATTATTTAGTAATTGAAATATGAAATTTCATATTCATGTATGAAATGTAATATGAAAAATACTAATAAGTGAAAATTTTAAGGTATGGCNTTTTTTAGAGCCCCGAGGAGATGAATGTATTACTGGTTCTACAGAGTCCAATGAGATTGTTACATTTAACTGAAACTCTCATATGTCAATGTAAGCATATTCCTTTTACTGTCTTTCAGAGTTCTCTTTCAGAATTCCTTGAAGAATATTGTTTGACCAATACAGGAAAACTATTCCTGATAAATAAGGTTGTGCCTAGTGAGAAAAATAAAATCCTGTCATATTTGAAAT
>NW_007784145.1:1679-2818 GCF_000696425.1 Galeopterus variegatus
AAAAAGTTTTAAATAAAGACATCAAACTACATCATAATTTTCTATAAATCATTACTGATCACCATAGGAGTCTGTGAATACAAAAAGAAAATTCTAAGTGGGAAATTTTGAATCTAGGCATTGCTCTACCATAAAGGAATTGTGATTAAAATGTACATAAATTAAATATACTTTCAACTATTTTTTTAAAAGACGTTCATCTTTCGTATAAATGCAATGCCATTAAATAAATATTTTCTAAGATGAGTTTATAAGTTTATAAAAGAAAAATAAATCATCTCATTCATTAATTCTTAACCATTTTTGGGTCATGAACCCTTTTTACAATCTGATAAGAACTATGGACCCTCTTCCCAGAAAATACATACATACATACATACATATATGTATATATAAAGTTCTGTAAATAATTTCAGCTTGTTTGAACAATAATACTTAAAATATTTGCTATAAGTATGCAAAAGAAAATCAAGTTTTTCTCTTCTGAGTATATCGTCGCATGTATGTGATACTTCACTGCAATTAACTGAAACTGCCAACATTTGGAAGCCTTACTTTCTTAAGGCAAGAATCCTCTGGTCCCAATAGTATCAATTAAACTTCAAAGCAACTCCTGTTTTAATTTAAAAAGCAAGGAAAATGCAGAATTAACATGTTCAGAACTTCTACTAAATCATGATGTCAAGACTATGACTTTCTTCCCTTAAAGTGTAAGGAATCAGTTCAAAATATAAATAAGCAACACTGTGGGCCAATGAGAGATTTGGTTACTTTAATAACTAAATGTTTTGAATGTAACACACCATTCCAAATGATTTATTTTATTAGAAGAAATTAAGAAATGTTTTTAATTGTTGCCCAATTTAATTAATTTCAAGGGACTAAGGATTAGAGTATTAGAGCATGATCTGTCAACCCAAAGAATCTCTCTAACCACAGGATTGGTTCAGGGCAGCATGTGACTCAAGTTGGTCTAATTATTCCAAAGTATTTGAACTTAAGGGAAAACAAAGATGTAGCTTCTAGGAGCCACCAAGAGGGACTTGGGAAGAGAAGTCTGATAATGTGTTTGACAAATTTCCCTGGAGCTCATAATATGTGAGCAGTAAAAAAAAAAAAAAAAAAAAAAAAAAAACCCT
>NW_007784146.1:0-475 GCF_000696425.1 Galeopterus variegatus
TAATGGGCCACAATAATCAACCACATTGTATATTGACAAAATAAAATTAAATTAAAAGAAAGAAAAGAAAAGAAAATTGATGGCACATATTGATAGGGGATTTAGAAAACTGGTGAAGAATATGGGGTTGAGTTAGTGATTAATTTATTAAAAATAAAATAAAACAAAACACCGGGACAGTTACTAACTCCAGGTAAAACAAAAAGTGGTACCAAAAAAAAAAAAACAGGTAATCTATGTGATTTACATGTGAATCATGTTTCACCATCCTAAAAATGTAAAACTATACTAACCTAAACTAGATGATAGTATAACTCTCGAGTGGTGATACATAAAAGGTGAATATGTTTGAATGCATCAAAAAGAGGCAGTGAGAGCTGCACTGGAACTGAATTCTCATGTTCAATAGCAGGTAGTCAGTAGGAACAAACACTGAAAAATATTTAAATAAAAATATATTACCTAGAATTATAAA
>NW_007784146.1:2096-2818 GCF_000696425.1 Galeopterus variegatus
GAGGAGGTGGGACTGGAGTATAGTTTTAGGGTACAGAGAAGTCAGGTATTACCTCTAACTGTCTCCCAAATCTGTCCACTTGTCTCTACTAGCCCTGGGGCATCTGCCTTCCTTCAGGCCTCAGTTTTCTCTCTCCCAGATTAGTAGTGCTCTCTGGGCTGACCCCTTCAGTCTTGTTCCTTCAGGCCCTTCTCCCAGCAGCCCCAGGATTCTTCCTGAAATGTAAACCTAATTACTATGCTACTGCCTGCTAAAAATTCTCCAAGGGCCCATAGAGCCCTCAGGCTAAAGCCTCAAACCCCTGTTGGAGTAACAAGGTCTGTTATCATTTGGTCACCACTCACCATTCTACTCAAATCCCTTTACCCTCCACATCTCATTGGACCATTTAGTACCCAGAATGCGTCTTCTCTCTCCCCTCTGGGCTTTTCCCAGTGTGTCATGTTTGCCTGGATGTTTCCCAACCTCCACATTGGTGTTTGGCTAGCTCCTTCTCAACTCTAATTCCTCTGGTGAGGACCCTCGTCCTGGATCATAGACAGTGCCTTCTCCCTGTGTCCTCAGATGGCAGAAGGGGCAAGGGAGCTTTCTGGGTCCTCTTTTATAAGGACACTGATCCCATCCATGAGTGCTGCATCTTCATGACCAATTACCTCTCAAAGGCCCCATCTCCTAATATTATCACATTGGGGGTTAGGATTTTAACATATGAATTTGGAGTG
>NW_007784147.1:0-452 GCF_000696425.1 Galeopterus variegatus
GGGACCTCTCAAGAAGAACTACAGTGGTATTCTGCTTCAGTACAAGATGGCAGTTTGGTGGTACTTAGAGATCTTGGCTAACACCTTAGTAATTACCTAATAAGTAAAGTAGGTGTGTTCCAGTGACAAACAGTTTCTTTGTATGGCTGAGATAGGAAATCGTTCCCACAGTTCCTAAAGAAATCCTGAGAAAGCACTCATTGGCACAAATCCACCCAGAAAAATTAAAGGGCATAGGTGTGTGTGGTAGCGTTAGCTTTGGTTAATTCACCAGTGTACATTTTGAGAAAAAAATAAATAAGGTTAACCTGCTCAATGAATGTCTGCTCCGTATTGAGCTTGAGAAGGGAGATAGAAGTCTTCTGTCCATCTGTTGATCTCAGTTCTTTTGATGCCTCTCATAGTGTTATCATTGGACTATAGTAAGTATGATTCTAGTGTTTAGAAATATT
>NW_007784147.1:2507-2818 GCF_000696425.1 Galeopterus variegatus
CTGGTTGTGGGGAGTGTCTGGTCCCCATCTTCATGCCTTGGGTCCTTGCCTCCATCCTCAGGTCCCCGGGCAGTCCCTGAGGTGCTGGCATGGTGTGCCTGGTTGTGGGAGGGTGTCCGGTCCCCAGATCCATACCCTGGGTCCCTGGGTGGGCCCGAAGGCACTGGCACTATATGCCTGGTTATGGTTATCCATGGCTCAGGTACTTGAGTGGGCCCTGAGGTGCTGGAGGCATGCCTGGATGTGGGAATGGGTTCCAATTTCTGGCTTGAAGCCTTGGGTTCCCAGGTGGGCCCCAAGGCGCTGGCTGT
>NW_007784148.1:0-765 GCF_000696425.1 Galeopterus variegatus
ATTGATTTAGCTGTTCAGAAATTGCATTCTGGAATGTCACATTGTTAATTTTATTGCTTTTACTGGTTTCCATTGTTTAAGCTCTACTTAGCTATAATTAACTTCTGTAACACTGCCTTTGTTTTTATGTCCTTCTTTCATGATTGAATCAGCTGAATTTTCTTGTGAAACTTCTTGTCTTTACAATAAAAGACAGAAGCTAACCATGAATGGGGGCTGTACCCAGTTTGCTCTGGGATACAGACACTTCGGGCTTCTCAACACATTCATGGAGCTTTGAGTAATCCTTTTTTTGTCTCTGTTACACAGTGAGAAGTGTAACAGACATGCAGAATTTCAGGACCCACCTCAGACCTACTGAATCTGAATCTATCTTTTAAGAGGTCTAGGTGATCTGAGTGCTTACTGAAGTCCAAGAAGTGTGCTGTGCCTACATTGCTTCTCATCTGTTGCACTGTCTATAGTCAGATTTAATGAGAAGAGTGCCCACACTCTGCCTAGTCCGTTTCACTTGCAAACAGCGGCTACCAGTCACAGTTTAATAATTCCACCTTCCTTACAGAAAGAGAGAGACAGAGAGAAGTAGAGACAGAGAGAGATAAAGGGAGAGAGAGAGAATCAGAGAGATACAGAGAAGGAAAGGGAGAGACTGAGAGTGATGAAGAGAGAGGGGAAAAGAGAGAGAGATGAGAGAGACAGAGAGTGAGACAGAGAGAGAAAGGAAGAGAGAATGATGGAGAGAGGGAAGGAAAGAGACACACACAG
>NW_007784148.1:2346-2818 GCF_000696425.1 Galeopterus variegatus
ACCCTCAGAGAATTCTGCTCATTACCAACTTTGTGCCTCTGGGCCCCATGTGAAGGCAGATGGAGGTGGGGAGTGTGGAGCCTCGGCTTTCCTAGGGGCCGTGGTCCCCACCATATTTCCCTCTTCCTGGGCTTTCCTAACCCCATGTCCCATCTGACCTCCTGTGTCCAGGACATCCGAAAAGAGCTGGATTCTCTCTGTTCCTATCCCGTAAGAAATCCACTCTCCTGTCTCTGGCATTCAAGGCTCCCTAAAATTTGCTCCTTCCCACCTTCCCATCCTCATGTCATACTATGTCTTTGCTAGCATTCCCCACACTCTATGACCACTGGTTATGCCAGGGAAATTTAAGTAGGGGCTGAGGTATGTGGGAATGAGGACATGACCCCGGGTATGTGGATGAGAAGCCCATGATACACAGCTCCATTTCATCTGGTGACCAATAAAGAGAACTTCGGGAGGATGTGGGAAG
>NW_007784149.1:0-613 GCF_000696425.1 Galeopterus variegatus
AAAAAAATAGAATATTTCAACAGACCTATAAGAAGTAAAGAGATTGAACCAGGAATCAAAACCTCACAACAAAGAAAAGTCCAGATGGCTTCACTGGTGAATCTTACCAAATATTTAAATATTTTAACACCAATCCTTCTCAATCTCAAAAAAAAGAAAAGAAAAATGGAAGAGGAGGGGAAAATTCCTAGCTCATTCTATGAAGATAGCATTACCATGATACCAAAGCCAGACAAAGACACCATCAGAAAAGAAAACTATAGGCCAACATTCCTCATGAATATAGTTACAAAAGTCCTCAAAAAATACTAC
Source organism: Galeopterus variegatus (assembly GCF_000696425.1). Taxonomy (NCBI): domain Eukaryota; kingdom Metazoa; phylum Chordata; class Mammalia; order Dermoptera; family Cynocephalidae; genus Galeopterus; species Galeopterus variegatus. The sequence continues at coordinate 313 of NW_007784149.1, forward strand.
CAAACCAAATCCAACATATTAAAAGGATTATATACCATACTGTAACATGGGAACCTCAAATCTGAGAGGGCACTCACATAGTGTTTACCTGTTCCAAAGAAATCACCCGAAGATCCAGCAGGTAGAGACATAGGTTTATTAGACTTAGGAGAGATGTGGATAGCAGGTAATCGGTGAAAGGTCCACGCTGCCACAGAGTGCACACAACAGTTATATAGCCAACAGATCAATCACTTTCATGGTCCTCAACCAGCTAATGCAAATCATTTTCACATGTTGTCCTACCTCTTCCAGCATTCTA
>NW_007784149.1:2210-2817 GCF_000696425.1 Galeopterus variegatus
GTCACAGAATTTCATTTTAGGGTAATGAAAATGTTCTGGAACTAGATAGAGATAGTGGTTGCACAACATTGTGAGTGTACTAAATGTCACTAATAGTAAATTTTATGTTTTTGCTATAATTTTAAAAAGAACCTGATGCCCAAGTGGCATTGGAAACTACTTACATGAGAATCTCCATGGGTAGGACCAGGTTTCATTATTTTCTTTTATTTATTTATTTTTTGTTTTGTTTTTTTGACTGCTCTTTGGTACAGGAAACCAAACCCTTGACCTTGGTTTCATTATTTTCTTAAGCATGCTAGATGGTTCCTATATGTAGCCATGATTAACTACTTATTTGTACTGTGGAGAATTTAGTAAAATGTTGCCATAAATAGCTAGAATATCCCTTGGGGATACAAGTATTATAAAGTACTCATAAGGCTAGGTACGTAAAAGAATAGTATTTTGCATAAGTTAATTTTTAGTGGATAGGGCTTGGGAGTCTAATTGTTATTAATTTGACTAGTTGTCATTAAGATGTGATTCTTTTTCAGCTTTATAAGTCATTCCCTATTGCACAGTCTTCACGTTGAGATCTGAGGTTCTGAGGGTTCAATTAGAATTT
>NW_007784150.1:0-685 GCF_000696425.1 Galeopterus variegatus
CAGTTTTTCTAATTCATTCATCCATTGATGGGCATTTAGGTTGATTCCATTTCTTTGCTATTGTGAATGGGTCTACGATGATAATGGGAGTGTAGGTGTCTCTTCAATATACTGATTTCATCTCCTTTGGGTACATGTCCAGTAATGGAATTGTTGGGTCATAAAGTATTTCTATTTTTAGCTTTTTTGAGGAAACTTCCCTGATGGGTAGTGATATTGAGCATTTTTTATGTGCCTGTCACCCATTTGTATGTTTTCATTTGAGAGATATCTGTTCTGGTCCTTTATCAAATTTTTAATTGGGTTATTTGGTTTTTTGCTGTTGAGTTGTTTGAGTTCCTTATATATTCTGTATATTAGCCCCTTGTTGGATGTATAGTTTGCATACACTTTTTCCCATTCTGTAGGTTACCTCCTCACTTTGTTGATAATGTCCCTTGCTGTACAGAAGCTTTTTAGTTTAAAGTAGTTCCATTTGTGTATTTTAGCTTTAGTTGTCTGAACCTTTGTAGTATTGTACAAAAAAACTGCTGCCCACTTCCATTTTGTGTAGTATTTCTCCTATGATTTCTTCTAGTTGTTTTATAGCTTTGGGTCTTAAATGTAAGTCTTTTATTCATTTTGAGTTGGTTTATGTGTGCGATGAGAGAAACGAGTCTAGTTTCAACCTTCTGACTGTGGATAT
>NW_007784150.1:2532-2817 GCF_000696425.1 Galeopterus variegatus
TTTTTTTTTTTTTTGATTTAGAAATTTATTGCTATAAACTTCATCACTCTGACAACTGCTTTTGTTGTATCCCACCCATAGGTTCTTGCAAGTTATGTTTTCATTTTCATTTGTCTCCAGGAATTTTTAAAATTCTTCTTAAATTTTTTATTGACCTATTTGCTGTATAGGAACATGTTGTTTAATTTCTCTGTATTACAGTTTCTAATGTTCAATATGTTATTTATTTCTGGTTTTATTACATTGTGATAAGGCAAGATTACTAGTATGATTTCAATTTTTTTT
>NW_007784151.1:0-388 GCF_000696425.1 Galeopterus variegatus
GAGAGAGATTGGAGAGAGAGAATGAAGAGAGAGAGTGGAGAGAGAGGGGGGAGAGGGAGGAAAGGAGAGAGGAGAGAGAGAGGACTGTGAGAGCGTGGTAAGAGAGAGAGGAGAGAGGGAGAGAGTGGTCAGACAGAGAGAGAGGAGAGAAAGAGTGGAGAGGGAGGGAGAGAGAGTTGAGAGAGGAGGAGGAGAGAGAGGAGAGAGAGAGTGGAGAGAGTGAGATAGAGTAGAGACTGGAGAGAGATGGAGGGAGAGAGAGAGAGTGCAGAGAGTGAGGGATTTAGAGGGTAGAGAGAAAGTGGATGGAGAGGGAGCGAGATAGAGAGAGAGGGATGGAGAAAGAGAGGAGAGTCGAGAGAGACGGGGGAGAGAGAGGGGAGAGGGA
>NW_007784151.1:2612-2817 GCF_000696425.1 Galeopterus variegatus
GTGGTGAAAGAGAGGGAGAGAGAGGGAGGAGAGAGAGAATGTGGAGAGAGAGTTAGAGAGGGGAGAGAGAGGAGAGAGAGTGGAGAGAGAGGGAGTGAGAGATACAGAGACTGTAGAAAGACAGAGAGAGAGAGGGAGGCAGGTTGAGAGAGTGAGAGGAGAGAGGGAGAGAGAGGAGAGTGGTGAGAGAGGGAGGGAGAGAGAG
>NW_007784152.1:0-445 GCF_000696425.1 Galeopterus variegatus
CTAAAAATTGTTCAGACTCCAATGTTCCTAAGGAAGAGTTGTTTTTACTCTATGATCTTTGGAAGTCGTTTTTACCTTTTATAGGGAGGTGCCTGTGATCCATTCCATTGATAAATTGATGTGTTCCCAATTTTGTCTTTTTGAAGTGCTTTATATATACTTATTTAAAAATATTTTAATAGAGAAATCACCAGTGTGCAAAAGTTACAAATGAACCAATATACCATAAAAGAAGTTCACTAAGGAGATAAAACTCCTTAGTTTTTTGGCAATCATTTTACGATACTTCTGATTAATGATTTCATTTGGACCATTTCAGTGTTCAGTGGTCTTCATTTGTTAGTATCGATTATAGAATGCCATGCCTCGCTGGAATCTGACTCCTTTGTACCAACAAATGTGAATTAAAATCAATAGAAATGTCATTAGCATCCCAATATCATGA
>NW_007784152.1:2459-2817 GCF_000696425.1 Galeopterus variegatus
TTGACTCAAAAAGATGTCCATCTGTCTCTTTGACCTTCCAGTTCCCACTCTACCAGACAAAATAAACATCTCTAAAACCTGGTTATACAGTGGTTTAGAAGTGACCTCATAACACACCCCACAGATTAATCAGAAAGTATTTCCATTTTTAAAGACTTTTCTTTGATGTGGTTGAGAATGTGAAAGCTGGTACTTAATGAAAGAAAGACAGGACCCGAGCTGACAGTTCACCGGAGAAGTTCGGCTTTATTTGAGGGTGAAGCATACATTTATAGAGAGCTGAGTTCCAGGAGAGGATGGTTAGTATGCAGGGCGGTGGCTGATTGGTCAGAAGGGCGGGTGATGATTTTGATAGGCC
>NW_007784153.1:0-534 GCF_000696425.1 Galeopterus variegatus
CTGAGCCAGACAGAACATACGCTAAGTGATAAAATAAGTCTCAAGACAGAACTCTCACAACACGTTTTGTGAAATGAAATAAAATTAGAAAGGAAAGGGAAAAGAAATTCCAACAAGCCTCAAATATTCAAAAATGAAATAATACACTTGTAAATAATTTGTGAATAAAACAAGAAATGGAAAAAGAAATGAGAATATATGTTGATCAAAATGTATTGTAACAATGACATTTGTGATAAAGGCAGCCACAAATTCTTTCCCACTCCTGCCATTGGGGTAAAAACTGATTTCCCTTAAATGTGGGCTGGTCTTAGCAACTTGCTTAGCCAACAGCATCTGGAATATTAGAAGCACTGATCCAACAGCATCTGGAATATTAGAAGCACTGATGTCACTAGAGACCAAACATAATACCTTAATTGGAAACATGGATTGTTAAAATTTAGATTGAGTATTAGTGTCTAAATGAATGAATAACCATCATCTCATATTTTACGTTATGATATCAAATTATAATTGTAAATTTTTTTTTTT
>NW_007784153.1:2492-2817 GCF_000696425.1 Galeopterus variegatus
AATAAAGATTTAGTGTTTCACAAGCACAAATTTTATTTGGGGAACATGAAAACATTTTGCAGATGTATGGTGGTTATGGTTGCAAATTAATTTGAATATATTCAATTCTACTGACTTGTAACTTTAAAAAAGATTTAAGTGTCAAATTTTATGTGATGTATGTCATAATAAAAAGTGTTAATATAGAATCATGGACATTAAATATATAAGAAAAAGGTACAAATTATTAAAAACTGTGCTCCCTGATTTTAGTCTTTGTGTGATCTTCTCTTGACCCTTGCTCACATGTATCCCACTAACTCCCGCATGCTTTCTCCCACTGACT
>NW_007784154.1:0-777 GCF_000696425.1 Galeopterus variegatus
CTACAGTGGCCAGAATTTTGTGAAAATTTCTTTCTTGGTGCTTTTCTCTCTTTATTTCTTTAGCTTCTGGCTCTTTCTGCTTTCTTTCTTCTTTTTCCTCCTCTGTCTCTCTATTATGATAAACCTTTTCAGCCACCTGCACTTATTCCCTCAATGACTTATCTTGTAACCCTTCAAACTTCTGGAGTTTCTTCCTGATGTCTCTACTAGACTGGTCAATAAAAGCAACTGTCACTGTAGCCTTGTGCTCCTCACTACTAGGATCATATGGGGTAAACTGATGGAATGCCTCCATGAGTCTCTCCAAAAATGCTGATGGAGACTCATTGGACCCCTGGATCACCTCTCTTACCTTAGGCAAATTGGTGGGGCATTTTGCTGCCCCTCAGAGACCTGCCATTTGAGCCTGGCGATAGACCTTCAGGTGCTCCCTACCTTCTGCTGAGTTAAAATCCCAGCTAGGTCTGGTCAACAGGAACCCTGCATCTATGACATCAGGGAGAAGGGTAGGTCACCCTTCAGCTCCTGGAGCATTCCTTTGAGCCTCCAGGAGGATCTGTTGTTTCTCCTCGGTGGTGAACAGGACCTGGAGGAGCTGCTGGCAGTCATCCCAGGTGGGCTGATGAGTAAAGAGAAGGGATTCTACAAGGTTAGCAAGACCCTGGGGGTTTTCAGAGAAAGGGGGATTTTGAGATTTCCAGTTGTAAAGATCGGAAGAAGAGAAAGGCCAGTACTGTAAGGGCTGGTTACCCTCTTCATCAGGAGGGCCATAAGCCC
>NW_007784154.1:2587-2817 GCF_000696425.1 Galeopterus variegatus
TGCACAAACCCCACACATCGGGATGGCTCACCTCACAAAGACCATGAGACAGAGACCGATGCAATCAAGCAAGAGGAGATTATTTCCAGCATGCTGGGGTCACTCAACATTCAAGACATAAGCGACCCCGAGCCTTAAACACAAGAGCGTTTTATACAGTTTTTTAGACAGACAGACTTTCACAATAGGATGAGTTGTTTACTATTTACAGGTTATCAGAGGTGACCTTT
>NW_007784155.1:0-206 GCF_000696425.1 Galeopterus variegatus
AATCTGGGACACTGCCCAAGTGGGGTCGGCCATGATGAAGTGAAGCACCTCTTAGTCTCATGTGATCTAGTTCAGCCCTCAACGCTTCAATGTTTAAGATGAGCTGATCCTTATCATGTTGTGTATCTTCCAAAAGCTTTTTTGTATTTTCAACTTCTCGTAACAGAGAATTCTTATCTTCTAGAGCAGCCATTCTCTCTTTCAGA
>NW_007784155.1:3581-4086 GCF_000696425.1 Galeopterus variegatus
ATTTGGTGAGCACTAAAGGAACGGGACTCGTGAAGGGTTGGGAGAGGTGTTCTCCAATGGTCAGTCAACCTAACTTACCTAAGTTTACAGCCCAAAATAAAATTCCACAGTGGAAATAGAGTAAGCAGGTCAGGATAGACGGGGACGGCTAGGAGGGAAGCAAAAGTGGTAGGTGAGTTGATGAGAGGCGATTAAGTGTCACCAAGACACAGACGGGGCGAGGGCAAGGGGGCCGCTCCCGAGGCTCTGGGCCGCACTCCGGGCACGGCGGACCCCTGGCGCCCCTCACGGTAAGGCTGACCCCCGGCCCAGCCGCGCCCCGCTCTCTCTGCCCGAATCAGGTGCTGCAGAGGCCGCGGCCGCCACGGCACTGACAACCGTTTCCAAGGAGCCTGCGCCGGCTGGGGTTCTAGAAGCCACAGGTCATTGTCCTCGCCGCATGCTGGGTTCCGGCTCGTGGGGCCGGGGGAAGGGCGGCGCGTGGCCCCGAGAGCGCGTCCCTTCG
>NW_007784155.1:5962-6398 GCF_000696425.1 Galeopterus variegatus
TTAACGAATAATCCATATTTTAAAAGTAAAAAGAAGGAAAAAATACCTCTGGGGTTGAAAATCCCTAACTTTGACCTGCCGCGGGCGTGCAATTGCTAATCGAAAGCCACCTGTGATTCCCTTACCGGGATGCGTTTCCCTTATTAGGGACTCTCTTGCTGGGATGAATTGGACGTTCTATTCCTCTCCAACACTTGGCAGGTTAGTCTCCGATCCATGGAGAATGTCCTCATATGGGGCACCATTTTGTCGTTTTGCCCCCCACGGATTTGTTACCCCACTTCCCCTGGGTGATGGAGCTGCAAAGGATTACTTAAAGCCCATCTCTTTTGAACAGTGAGGAGCCCCGAAGTGGTTAACTTCCCTGGCATTTTTAAGCGAGAGCCATCCCTTCCTTGGGAAATTAACCCCAAATTGGGGTTCTCTTCCTGCATTT
>NW_007784156.1:0-410 GCF_000696425.1 Galeopterus variegatus
ACAACTACAATTACTTGAAGTTGATATGACAAGCAAACAGAAAGGACATTGTTGAGTGGGAGGAAGGAAAGAGAGGAGGGAGGGAGGTTTTGGTAAGGGGCAACAATAATCAACCACAATGTATATCGACAAAAGATAATAAAAAAAAATAGCCCCTTGTATAATACCACTAGCACTAACTGTTCATGTGAAATATCTATACGAAGTTGAGGGCAGATATGCCAAAAAGATTTTATAATCAATTATCTCTTTGACAGGCAGTTATGGAATAGCAACTCTTTTATGAATTTTATTAAAACAGTAAAAAGTTAACCTTTCATTGCTATTCTTGTTGCATTTTAAATTATAATTGTTTTACTCTGTGATTATCTGTTATTAAATAAGTACGTTGTCCTCCCAAGATAATATGC
>NW_007784156.1:2346-2817 GCF_000696425.1 Galeopterus variegatus
AAAAAAAAAAAAAAAAAAAAAAAAAAAAAAAAAAAAATTCCAAAGCTGCATAAAAGAGCTGGAAAAAGACAAGTATAGTATCATCTTTAGGGTCATTCTGATCCTATTATGAAATAAAATTAGCCTTTGGTGGAAATTTTATAAAGCTTTACACGTGAAATTTATCCTTTTATTTTCTCAACAGTAACGAAAAGTAGGCATAACTGTTCTCGTGTGATTTTTCCCCATCATAAAGATGAAGAAACCAAGGCTCAGAGAGGTTAAGTAACTTGCCCTTAGTCACACTGCTAGCAGATCTACCTGACTCCAAATCCCAGAAGGTTTCCACCATTTAAAGCTCATGACAGATTAAAAATAAATATAGTTTTCCTCCTAGGTCTAGCTGAAAATCACTTAGAAATGGTTGCTGAGTGCTGCTTCTTTTTCTCTCAAAAAAGTATTCTGAAGGATATAATAGTTTGAAACCTCTTT
>NW_007784157.1:0-2817 GCF_000696425.1 Galeopterus variegatus
TGTGATGTTTTCATTTTATATGTTGTCTTTTTCAGTTCTAGAATTTCTATTTGATTCTTTTAAAAAAGATTCCACTTCTCTGAGATTCTCTGTTTCTTCTCTTAATATGCTTTTTTAAAATATCCTTGACTATATTCATAATAGTGGTTCCAAAATCCTATCTACCAATTTGGTCATCATAGTTACTTCATGTTCTATTTCTATAGACTGATTTATTTTCTCCTATTGTATAATTGAGATTGACACTCTTGGCAGTTAGCACAACTCCACACCGTGTCCTTGAACTGTGGGATAAGAGCTGTCATAGTAGGGAAGACCAGGTGAAAACCTCTGGAACTTACCCTCACAGCCAAAAAGGTATACTAACACCAGCATCATATCCTGGGATGGGGAATAGTGTGGGGCCAATGGCAGAAATTAGTGCCACTTATAAGCATCTAAGAGGGGAATACTTTACCAGGCTCACAAAAGGAGTACCACTGAATTATAAGCTACAGGTTTTGCCTTGGTACTTAGGGCACAAATGAAATGCATTAAGACTGAAAAGAGAGGCCTAAATACAATTGCAGCAAATATTAAAACATACAAAGAAAACATTATAAGTAACTTTGTGTTCACATGTTTAAAAACCTAAGTGATATGGGCCGATTCTTAGGAAATTTAACTTACCAAAACAGACTCGAGAAGTAGAAAATCTGAATGATCTTATAATCATTACTGCAATTGAATCAGTAGTTAAAAGACTTCTCAACAGTAAACTCTAGCTCAGAAAGTTCTATACGAAAATTCAATGAAACATTCAAGGAACATATAATTCTAATCTTAAACTCTTCCTATGACTAGAAAAAGAGAGAAATATCCCAAAACTAATTTAATAAATCCTATCAAATATTGCTAATAAAATTAGACAATGATAATATGAACAAGCAAAATTATAGGCAATGCTCCCTGTGTGAAAACCCAAAACAAACTACTAGTAGACCAAATTAAATAGTATATAGAATACAAGTTTTTAAGAATAAAAGAATTGTTTAAGGTTTTAAAAATATATTAATATAATATAAATTATTGGGGTATAATAAAAAAACATATATGGTCTTTGTCCTTAGTCACTGGCACAAATCTCCTAAAACCCTTGGAATTTCCTGAGGGACAGGAGTGTCTTTTGTTATTCATAATTAGCTCCTTTGCACCACACCTGAGTTTATGCTGAGGCGACTCAGGGGCAGGGCCCTTAGATAGCTTCATGATGGGAACTAATCATCAGAAGGAATGTTGAAACTTTCAGCCTCTCCCCCCAACATTGGGTAGGGGAGGGAGGCTTGAGAATGTTCAAGCCCCAGTTGCATGTTTTAGTCAATCACGCCTATGTAATGAAACCTTGATATGCTCTTGAGCCTCAGGGTTCGGGAATCTTCCAGGTAGGTGAACACATTGACATGCTGAGATGGTGGGGCACACAGAGGGCATGGACGCTCTGTCCCTTTCCTTTCCCCCTCCCCACACTCAAAACCTTGCCTAACACATCTCTTCCATCTGGCTGTTCCTGAATTGTATTCTTTATAATAAAGCTGTGATCATAATAATAGATACTGCCTGAGTTCTTCGAAGCCTGAGCGGAGGTCACAGGAAGCCCCAAATTTATAGCTGGTCAGTCAGTAAAATGCAGCTGGTGTCTGAAGTGAGGGCTGTCTTGGGGTCGAACACTTAACTTGTGGCGCCTGCAGTGACTCAGGTAGTTAGTGTCAGGATTGAGAATTGAGTTGTAGGACACCCAACTAGTGTCAGAGAATAAGAATTGTTCAAAAGACATGACAGTGATTAACAAATTCAAGAAGAGAAATCATATGATCATCTTAAAAAGTGCAGTGAGAAAATAGGTGGCAGCTCCTTTAGGGCAGAGCTCGCCAACCAGTTTGCCCCGATCCCAAACCAGTGCACGTGGTGTACCTGAAATGGGTGACAGATGAACCAAGCCTGGGATGGGCTTGGGAAGACCAGAGCCCCTATGCCAGCTGCTTCCTTAACTTCAAGCAGGCTCATTCATTTTTCCTACCATTGTATATGAATACTGTAATTTTCTACATGTGCTGTCATGTGAAAAATTACAGATTTTTTTTTTAACAGATCAGCTTCGCTGAAAGAGGTAACTCTCTTGTACTATTGTCCTACCTCCTAATAATTGGTGAGTGAAAGCCACTGGTTTCATCTGAGTAGAGCTTATCTATTAAAAATTTTTAAATCTGTAACTACTAGGAATTTTCTCTTTTCTCTCCTCTGTGCCCTGAACTAATATGACACAAGAATCACGGGGAGGAGTGCCCCAAACTTTCCTCAGTTGGGCTGAATTAAAGCCAAGATCAAAGGAGTAGGCTTGCTAACATAAGTCAAGGAGCGCCGCCGCGCTTCCCAAGCGGCGCCACCGGGCCGGCCCCCAGATTTTTTTTTTTAACAGATCAGCTTCGCTCAAAGAGGTAACTCTCTTGTACTATTGTCCTACCTCCTAATAATTGGTGAGTGAAAGCCACTGGTTTCATCTGAGTAGAGCTTATCTATTTAAAATTTTTAAATCTGTAACTACTAGGAATTTTCTCTTTTCTCTCCTCTGTGCCCTGAACTAATATAACACAAGAATCACGGGGAGGAGTGCCCCAAACTTTCCTCAGTTGGGCTGAATTAAAGCCAAGATCAAAAGAGTAGGCTTGCTAACATAAGTCATATCCTCCAATATAATTGTTCTCAGTAATCAAACTGACATTTTTATCTCCAATGGTCTTACTGGTTCAGAAACTAAGAGGGAAAGAGCTTTTTTAATTA
>NW_007784158.1:0-2817 GCF_000696425.1 Galeopterus variegatus
CATTGAAGATATTGGCCAGTAGTTTTCTTTTTTTGTTGTATCTTTGTCTGGTTTTGGTATCAGGGTGATACTGGCCTCACAGAATGAGTTTGGGAGGATACCCTCTGATTCAATTTTTTGGGATAGTTTGAGAAAAATTGGTATTAAATCTTCTTCGAAAGTTTAGTATGATTCAGCAGTGAAGCCATCTGGTTGGGTTTTTCTTTGGTGGGAGACTGTTGATTACCACTTCAATTTCATTGCTCATTATTAGTCTGTTCAAATTTTCTGTTTCTTCTTGGTTCAGTCTTTGTAGGTTGTATATGTCCAGAAATTTATCCATTTCCTGTAGATTTTCAAATTTATTGGTGTATAGTCATTCATAATAGTCTCTAATGATTCTTTGTATTTCTGTGGAATCAGTTGTCATGTCTTTTGTTTAATTTCTGATTTTTAATATTTGTGTCTTCTCTCTTTTTTTGTTGGTTAGTCTAGCTAATGGTTTGCCGATTTTGTTGATCATCTTGAACATGATCGATTATTTTTCCATCAATCCTTTGTATTGTTTTCTTTGTTTAATTTCTGATTTTTAATATTTGTGTCTTCTCTCTTTTTTTGTTGGTTAGTTTAGCTAATGGTTTGCCTATTTTGTTGATCATCTTGAACATGATCGATTATTTTTCCATCAATCCTTTGTATTGTTTTCTTGATCCCTGTTTCATTTGATTCTGCTCTCATCTTTCTTATTTCTTTCTATGTACTAATTTTGGCTTTGGATTGGTCTTGCCTTTCTAGTTCCTTGAGGTGTAATATTAGGTTTTTTATTTGGGTCTTTCAACTTTTTTTGTGTAATCACTTATTGCAATAATTTTCCCTCTTAGTACTGCTTTTGCATTATCCTATAGGTTTTGGTATGCTGTGCTTGTATTTTCATTTATTTCAAGGAATTTTTTGATTTCCTGCTTTATTTCTTCTTTAACCTATTGGTTGTTCAGGAGTATGTTGTTAAATTTCCATGTATTTTTTATAGTTTCTAAAACTTTGCTTGTTATTGATTTCTCATTTTCTTCCATTGTGGTCTGATAAAATACTTGATATGATTTCAGTCTTAAAATTTGTTGAGACTTGATTTGTGGTCTAACATGTGGTCTATCCTGGAGAATGATCCATGTGCTGATGAGAAAAATGTATATTCTGTAGTTGTTGGATGAAATGTTTGGTAAATGTCTGTCAAGTCCATTTAGTCTAAAGTGCAATTTAAATCCAATATTTCTCTGCTATTTTTTTTCTAAATTATTTGTCCAGTGCTGAGACAGGGTGTTGAAGTTCCCAACTATTATTGTATTGGGGTCTATCTCTCCTTTTAGATCCAATAACATTTATCTATCAGGGTTCTCTGATGTCTGGTGCATATATTTTTATGATTATTATATCTCCCTGCTGCATTGATTCCTTTATCATTATGTAATATCCTTCTTTGCCTCTTTTTATAGCTACTGACTTAAAATCTATTTTATCCAATATAAGTATAGATACTCCTTTCTTTTTTGGTTTCCATTTCCATGAAATATCTTTCCCATCCCTTTAGTTTCAGTTGATGTGTGTCTTTATAGGTGAAGTGAGTTTCTTGTAGGGACATACTGTTGGTTCTTATTTTATAATCCATTCAGCTACTCTGTGTATTTTAATTGGGGCATTTAATTCATTTATATTTAGTGTTATTATTAATATGTAGGGATTTTATTTTACTGTCATTTTGTTACTTTTTTCTGTTTGTTTTGTAGATACTTTTTTCCAGTCTTACTCTCCTTCTTTGTGGTTGATTGGTTTTCTCTAGCAGTATATTTTGGTTTCTTGCTATTTATTTTCAGTATGTCTCTTACAGGTTTTTGTGTTATGGTTACCATGAGGCTTATAAAAACATATTATAGTTATAACTAATTATTTGTACTAATAACAACTTAACTTTGATTCTAAGGAAAAGAAGGGAAAAACCAATGCCAGCTCCATGCTTTGACATCATTACCTCCCTTACTTTTTGATAATTTGCTGTTCCAAGTTACATTTTTAATATTGCCTATCTCTTATTCAGTTGTTGTTTTTGTTGTTGTCTTGTTAGGTTTGTCTTTAGTCTTCATAATAGGGATATAATTGGTTTATTCACCACCCTTACAACATTGGAGTATTCCGAAGTTGTTTGTACTTTCTTTACTAATGAGTTATGTATCTGCAAATGTTTTCTTGCTACTCTTTAGCACAGTCTTCTTTTGGATTAAGAACTCCCTTTAGCATTTCTTATAGTGCAGGTCTAGTGTTGATGAATTCTGTTAGCTTTTGTTTTTCTGGGAAAGACTTTATTTCTCCTTTATATTTAAAGGTTAGTTTTGCTGGATACAGAATTTTTGGCTGACAGTCTTTTTCTTTCAGCACTTTGAATATATGTATTATCTTATTCTGCTCTGGCCTGTAGGGTTTCTACTGAGAAATCTGCCAAGAGATGTATAGGAAATTTGTTGAGTCTTATGTGTTTCTTTTCTCTTGCTGCTTTTACTATTCTCTTTTGTGTCTGGTTTTTAAAAATTTCATTATGATGTATCTTGGGGTGTTACTCTTTGGACTGAAATTTTTTTTTTTTTTTTGTGACCGGTAAGGGGATTGTAACCCTTGACTTGGTGTCGCCCGCACTGTGCTCAGCCAGTGAGTGCACCGGCCATCCGTATATGGGATCGGAACGCGCGGCGGGAGCGCCGCTGCACTCCCAGCACCACACTCTCCCGAGTGAGCCACGGGGTCGGCCCTTTGGACTGAATTTGATTGGCAATCTCTGAGCTTCCTCTA
>NW_007784158.1:7654-7883 GCF_000696425.1 Galeopterus variegatus
TAAGTTTTATTGGAGAGGAATAAACGGCCCTAATTGGAATTGGTTTTATGGGCCTCTAAGTTCATTTTAAATAGGGTCAGGCAATGAATTTGAGGGAAAGGCCAATGGTTGGATTCTCCCTAACCGCCCTAGTGCAGTATTAAGTTGGGTTTGGAATCATACAAAGCCGGCGCCTGTCCTTCCTCCTTCCCCCTCTTCCCATGTCACCCTAGCTTCACATTGTCATTGA
>NW_007784159.1:0-291 GCF_000696425.1 Galeopterus variegatus
AAAAAAACAAAACAAAACAAAAACGGAGTCACGAGCCAGATTTGGCCTATGGGCCATAGTTTGTCAACCTCTGCTCTAGAGCAGTGTTGTCCAATAGAATTTTCTGTGATAGAAGTGTTCCTTACTGTGCTGTCCAACTGCCTACTGATAACTTGAAATGTGGCTAGTGTGACTGAGGAACTGAATTTTTAATTTTTTGGTAGCTGGCTGGTATGGGGATCCAAACCCTTGACCTTGGTGTTATAACAGCATGCTCTAACCAACTAAGCTAACCGGCCAGCCCTCAATTTT
>NW_007784159.1:2462-2817 GCF_000696425.1 Galeopterus variegatus
GGGACTCTATTGCAATTTACCCCCAAATCCTGCCCCTGGCAATACACACAACTGTGGGGAGAGTGGGGGTAAGCAGGCAACTGTGCCCAGCAGCCCCTCTGGCTGTTGCATCCTGAGAGCATGTGATAGGCCTGGGTACTGGACAATCAGCATTATATATTCCTCATCTGAAGGCCTTCAGAAAATTTTCTGATTTGTTCTCTGAATCATGATAAGAAAACAGTTAAACTTCCTGGATATCAGAATTGGAGCCTCAGACATGCTGGGGCCCAACTGTGTCTCTGTTGCCTGTAGGGTTTCAGTTAAGGATGCCTTTCTAAAAACCCCTACCCAAACCTCCCAAGAAAGGTACCTG
>NW_007784160.1:0-251 GCF_000696425.1 Galeopterus variegatus
CATTTAGATTGTTTCCAGTTTTTTAAAATAGAAACAATGCTGCAGTGGACATTCTTGGGTACATGCCTTTGTGAAACATTCAAATATGTATATATGACAAATTCCTGGAAGTGAAAATATTAAGTCCAAGGATATATATGTTTTAAAATATAATAACTTTTGGCAAATTATCTTCCAAAAATGTAGTTCAAGTTTACATTCTTATCTACATATGAGTGTCCCTGTATCTCAACACCCTCACTGACCAACAT
>NW_007784160.1:1713-2817 GCF_000696425.1 Galeopterus variegatus
ACAGAACTGAAAGAAAAAACAAAGTACCCACAACCAGAGACAAAGTTTGATATTAACTAGTGAAGGTCTCTTTTCACCAAAGAATATCTATAACACCTAGAAGGACCGGAAGTCCCCTGGGTTACCAAACCAGAAAGGGGGGAGGGCTGGGGACCTCAGCCATGCTCCCCAACACCTGCAACCAGTCCCAAGGGTGGGGGCTGAGGGCCTTGGCCCCCCCCCATAAGCACAACCATCCCAAGGATAACTACCAAGTTGCTGCAGGAAGCCCCCAGGCTCTCCTGAGCCATGGTGGTGGGGGCCAAGGGCCTTGGTCATGGTCCCCCAACATGAGTAACCGGCCGAGCAATGACCACCAAGCAGTGGCAAGAAGGGCCCCGGGTTCCCGAGCTGGGGTGGTGGGAGGCGAGGACTTTTGTCACACCCCCCTGACATCTGCACCAAGCCCAGCAATGACCAAGCCACCACTGGAAGCCCCCTGGGGTCTCTCCTATGGGAATGAGGGGGGTGCCACAGGCCTCAATCCAGCCCTTCCTCCATCCTCCTTCTTCCATGCCATCTCCTTCCCCTTTCCCCTCTCCTTTTCCCTCCCAACTGCTCTGTAACAGCATCATAGAATCTAAAAAAAAAAATTAATAAAATAATAATAAAAAACCATTCTATGGGATCATACTTTTGATTTTTGCCTTTTTAAAAATTATGAGTGAGGTTAAGTCTATCCTCATATTTTTGGTTGTTTGTATTTCATTTTCTTACAAAGTAGTCAATTTTTCTAATGGGTTGTTTTTATTTATATGTACAAGAGTCTTTTAAAAAAATTTATTTCTTAGCCTATTGAGTTGATACTAGGAGGAAAGTATAGGTGGCAATTATTAAATGTGAATATATTTGTCCTAAAAGTGACTTTTGTGTGTATGCAGAAAAGACTATTCAGAGGCTTACTTTTGCTGAAAAATTTAGCAAGCAATTTATTAAAGTTAAAAATCCAAAAATCTACTTCCTACTTAAGATTTTTAAGTTCAGCTGACCAATTTTATTATTTTATTTTATTTTATTTATTTATTTTTTTTCCTTTTTGTCTTTTTTTGTGTCTGGCAACGGATC
>NW_007784161.1:0-418 GCF_000696425.1 Galeopterus variegatus
TCTATAAATTCAGCATAGGAGACAAATCCTATTTAGATACATAAACTCAGTTATGTTGTTAAAAGGCAGCCAAATTCTTTACGAGATAAATCTGTTATGGAAATATATATATAATAGCTAAAAACCTGTAATATATCTACATAAGGATTAATATGTGGTGAATTTTCTAGATAAAATTGAATTTATACTTCTATTATCTGTCCAAAAAATAAGAAAATAGTCCTTTAGACTTAACATTTAGGTCTTCTTGGTTTATTAAAACCACTACTGTAAGAATAGATATATACTTTGATTTTCCAAGTACATATGATTCACTTTTTTCCACTTCTTAGCACGCCTTTTCCTAGTCAGCATTAGTTTAAAAACACAATTAGCCTTCTCAGGATAGTACAAAGTCTTTTAAAAACTGTTTTCCTTC
>NW_007784161.1:2548-2817 GCF_000696425.1 Galeopterus variegatus
TTGGCAAGAGATTTAATTCCGCACCAGTGGACCTCCCCATAGGGCTATGAGAGTGTCCTTATGGCTTGGTGGCTGGCTTCTCCCACATAGAGAGATCCAAAAGAGATTAAGGCAGGAGCTGTAACGTCTTTTATGTATCTAGCCTTAGAAGTCATAAACCTTCATTTCTACAATATCTTATTAGATATACAGGTCAGGCCTATTCAGTGTAGGAGAGGACTACACAAGGTCAAGAGCACCAACAGGTGAGAATCATTGGGGCCATCCTG
>NW_007784162.1:0-2817 GCF_000696425.1 Galeopterus variegatus
CCCGCAGATGCCTGGGGCGTCGGGTCAGCACCCCTCGGGAGGCTGAGTGGGGTGCTGGAGCCACAGGGACTGACTCAAGCCTGTCATGATGATAGAGCGACAAGCCCCACGTGCCCCGTGTCCAAGGGCTCATAGACGCACACTTCCATTGTCCTTCCCCACTTGACTCCTTCAAGGTTGGGCCGTTACCTCCACCGTGTGGATGAAGAGAAGCCGGGACTCAAGGACTAAAGTGACTCACCCAAAGACACAGGCGGACGTACTCGGATCAACCCAGCCCTCCTCAGCCTTAACCCTTCTCTGGTTCCATTCTGATTTCTGAAGAGCGAGACACACAGACTTGGAGGGGGACCCAGGCAGCCCCACTTCCCCCAGGAGTGTGGTAGGACAAGCCACATGTGAAGGCCACTGGAGTCTCGGGCAGGTCCAGGACCCGGGTGCTGACCTGGCAGTCCCATGGAGGTCAGGTCGCCTCATCCTGGGTCCTCCCTGTGGAGGGTGACACAAACATTCCATGGGAAAGGTAAGGATGACACAGAAGTAAGGATTTGGAGGCCAGCCTGATGTCTAAGTCTGGCCTATTCTTGGATCCCTGGGCCTGTCCACTCGCTTGACAAGGTCTTTGAGCGCCTGCTGTGTGACAGAGAGTGTTCTGGAATGCAGCCGTGAGCAAGACCGAGCCTCGTCCTTGCTGAGCTTGCCCTGTGGGCTTCCCAGCCTGGTTCAGAGAGAAGGAGCAGGACAGGATGGGGGCCTCGGATGGCTCTCCTTTGCCAGGAAAGGTAAAGACAGTGGGGGAAGGGGGAACAGGTAGACCAGAAGGACAGACCACCACCCCTTTGAATTAGAACTCAGCCCCTCACTGGAGGTGTCCAAACATTGGTAACAGGACCAGTAAGTAAGCAGCAGGCTGGAGATGCTGGGAGCTGCTCTGGTTTTAACCTGCCCTCATCCCTTCTCAAGGGCACAGACAGTGTCCTACACCAGCCACAGAGCAGCCGTGCAGGTTGCTAACCCCCAAGTGTCCCCATGTCAGAGTGTACTGAGGAGCCTGTCTTATGCCCGTCCCATCTGGGGTGCTGCCATGTACTTGACTATCCGAACACCTTCTGGTCTATCAACCTGACCTACTCCATGACCTTGGACTCAGTTTCCTCATCTGTGAATGAGGAGGCTGCCCTAGATGTGCCCTGAGAGCTCTCCCTGCTGGGCAGAGGTTCCCCGTTGCTCCAGACTTATGCTCCGGGATGCGGCGCCTTTCTCGGCAGAGGATAGTGAGACATTTATCCGATGTTGGGCCCCTTTTCTCCCCACTGTGTCTGGCAATAATGACGGAGCACCCAGGAGTGCCAGAGCCATTTTACTTTTATTTTATTTCTTCCTGAAGTTCAATACTTCCCAGAGTACGTCCACGTGTAATGCTATTTTCCTGGCAGGAACGCATTTATTGGAACCGTCACTCACCCCCAAGCTGCTCCATCTCAGCTCTGCGGCAGGCCTGACGGAGTGATGCGGCGTCTGTAATTTAAAGGCTGATAGACTCAAATTGCTCATGCAGACCTTGCCGGTGGCATGAGTTAAGGATGAGTTCTCTGCAAATTGGTTGCCTAGTAGGTTTGCGGCTCTAAGTGACTGAGTTTTCTCTCCTGGCCAATTTCCCTCGAGGGGCTGGCTGGCAGAAGGCCCTCCTCCTTGCTTTCCAGGATTGTCCTTGCCAGTGTGGTTGCCATGGCAAGTGCGCCCTGGGGAGTGACGCACCTGGCCTGCAGTATTTTGATTGACAGTGGGAGGTGGGACTCTGGCGAGGGAGGTCAGGTTGGGGTTCATGACCCAGCAAAGATCCAGAGCAGGTGGCAGAAGGATCGCAGGTGTCAGAGCCATGTGGGCTGAGTTTGGATTGTGATTGGCCACTCGCCAGAAGTGAGATTCAGGCCCCCATCCGCGATAGCGGCCAGCAGTACCCATGCTTATGGGCTGGTTGTGGAAACCACAAGGGCAAAGGACAGGGCACAGGGCTGGAACCCTGCTGGTTGCCTTGCAGGGCGGCCTGTCATGCCTAGGGTTGGGCTCAGTTTGCTGGTTCACATCTCAGGATTCTAGGCCTGGGCTGGGGGCAGCATCAGCCCCCCATAGTGGTGGAGTTTTCCCTTGTTGCCTGGGTCCTGGGGCTGGACCTGCTGGCTGTTGGAAGTTCAGGACTGGGAATGTCCTCTCTCCTTCACTGGGGTCTCTACCTCCCCAGAGAAGTGTGTATGTCATCTGCTCTATGCCTTGGGATTCCAGGTAAAAATCCAGGTGAGCAAAAGAATGTACTGAAAACCCAACACTGGAGGAGGTAGGCCAAGACAGGTGCCTGCAGATGACCAAGTGTGAGGACTTCTGCTGAGATACTGATGGGACACGCACAGGAGGGCAGCCGCGGTGGCTGTAAAATGCTCAAGCTTGTTTGTTCCTCTACGCAGACCGACCCTTCTTCCCCACTAATTGGTTGGTCATGTTAATTTGTAAATATCAGTTGCAGCTTCCTTCCGGTCTACTTCCTTTTACCTCTTCTTTTTCTAGCCCCATCTTTCTAGCTGGGTGACTGCCCCTTCCCCAGAAACAACCAGGAACAAGTCATGGTATTTGTGTTAGTTGATGTCATGGTTGGAAATAGCAGGAACACAGCTCAAACTGCCTTAGGTGGAAACAAGGAATCCATTGGCTCACTAAAGGGAACCAGGGGAGGGATCTGCATGGAGCTGGGCCAGGGGAACCGGGCTGAGTGCTGTCAGCCAGCTCCTGCAGCCCTGCCCCCACCCCCAAGTCCCATCTCTG
>NW_007784163.1:0-2817 GCF_000696425.1 Galeopterus variegatus
CCACAATGCCTTACTCTTTTGTCACCAAATTGTTATGAAAAGACTACATAATATAATGGCTGTGTGTTTAAAAATAAGGTTGAAACTGACTATCCATTTGTATAACTGTTTTTTGGGGGGAGGTAGTTTCTGTGTTTCTGGCTAATACAGGGATCCAAACCCTTGACCTTGGTGTTATCGGCCCCACACTGTAACCAATGTATAAATTATTGATATTTTGAAAATGAATTCTGCTCTCTAAGCTCAGTTCTTCCATCATAGTCTACAGAAGTTGAACCTGAGGTGGGGATCTGCAATAGTTATTTTGTTCATCTTTAATATTTTTACATAATTGCCACAATGTTTACCAGGATCTAAAGAACAAAATATTTTCATAAGAAATACAATTGCCAGAGTAGTTGAAATAAATTATTTTTCAGACCTTTATAACTTTCTAGGACAATAATTTTGACTCAGGTTCCTTCAAATTGGCCTTAATGAATTTCTGTGCGTGTTACTAATTTACACATTTTACTTAGACTCTTCTAACTTTCCTAGTTTACTACATTATCCTGTCAATCATTATATTCATAAACTCCTTAATTCATCTTTGGATTGTCCAGCTCACAGCCAAGGATTCATGCTCCATATTCACAAAAGTCTCAAACCTCCTTTATATGCCTCTAATATGCATTCTTCTAGCTAGAGGAAATTTATTATGCTTTACTTAAGATAATGTATGTTTAAAGTTTGTTCACTCTTGAAAGCTCATCTAGGGAAATAGCAAGTTCCTATTTTATATATACTGCTATTTTAGGGAGTGTTCTCAGTAAAGGGAAACTGGGAGAAGTTAGATAGGTCAGGGATAGGATCCCTAGAGGGCTGAGGTCATAGGAGAGACCAGATTCTACCTGATTGCAAGGGTAGGATTATGTGAATTGCACTCCAAGGTTCACCTTACAGTCAGATATAGGGGATAAGATTTCACATTCCAATTTAGTAATTCCTGAGATTGGATACTGGTAAACTATCTGTACAGGGCAACATTAGCCTAAACTACACTCAGTTTAATCATCTATGAAACCGCTGTTTTTAGATTATCTCAGTGGTTTAAAGTATGTATGAAATAGTTGAACTTAATAAGTGAGGAATCTTTTCTATATAATAAGAGAAACCCTGATTATACTATACATTACAGAGCTCTGAAGGCCTTGTAATAAAAGAAAACTCTCACTCCTGTAGACTTTTATTACAAGAACTCCAGACCTAAGTAATGTATAGGAACAGGGTTGTAGGGATTCATTCCCTCCTCCATAAAGTGGCTTCATGCCCAGGCTGATTTCGCTCTTAGACCCAGATGTCTACACAGATGCAAGCGTTATATACAGACATCATGCTCAGAGACAGAAAACTGACTGTCCTTCTGTGGATCTGCTGTGAATAGAGTCTATTTATAATAGATATTTCTATAGTATCAACCAGTAGACATTCCTTTTGTTTTCATCACCGAAAATTGGATCATATACTCACTATTCATCTAATTTCTGGCTTAAGCAAAAAATTACTGCATGAGTCTGATGACTGTGAGAATCAGAAAATAACCATCTGGGGCATAATTTTTGTAGGGAAGTTCATGCCCATATGCACTACAAACACTTAGTATAATGCCTTGTACCGAGAGTAAGTACCTACTAATGTATAAATTGTACCATTGTATTTCATATCTTGCCTATAATCATAATATTGTAGTACTATTGGACTTACATACTTTTACCCCTTGCTTCAGCAATTAGAGTTTTTTCTTTCATTGTTATACTTATTATCTGCTTTCTTGTCCGAGTAATATAACAAAAATAAACAATTATTAGGTAGGCAGAGCAAAGGTTGATAATCTTCTGGCATCTTCTTTCTTTGAAATATTCTCACTGATTTATTTGTACAAACGTACCCAAGTTTCCACTTTTCTCCTTAATCATCTCATCTTGCTGTGTTTCTGGCTTATCTCTTTTGGAGTTCACACAGAAAAACATAAGTGAATAAAATTAATTGTATCAGTGAAGTCTTAGAGGATTGACTGCATACAGTCTTAGGGCTCTCATAAAAATTTTGTTAATTTTTCTTCATCAGTAAAATTATCCTATGGAGAAGTACTTTACTTTGAGAAGGAGATGCTGAGCGTAAGATGAGACAGGAGAAAAGGGAAGTTGGCAAGACTTGGGGCATTGCTTTCCCCAAAAGCACAGCAGAAAGTGGGGCCATTAGCCAAACCATCTCTGTGAGTGTGGGCTGAAATGTAAGATGGGACAGGGGAAAAGGGAAGTTGGCAAGACTTGGGGCATCACTTTTCCCAAAAGCACAGCAGAAAGTGGGGCCATTAGCCAAACCATCTCTGTGAGTGTGGGCTGAAAATATAGGAGGTGTCAAAAGAGAATCAAAGCACTGGGTGGAAATCCTTTTGTTGTGGTTCTCATTGGAGGTCAAGGAGGTGGTTTTGTTTCCACCAAAACCTTTTGGAAATGGCTCCTTGACTGGAACTCATGGTATCTTCTCACACTGAATTTCCTCTATTGACGTTCACAGAAGAGCTGCAGAATAAATCACTTTAGACACTTTCTCATAGAGAGGGTTCTTGACCTCACCAGAACATACTGACATTGGATCTCTGAAAGATGTGCAAGATGTTAGAATTTTTAATAAGCACTCTTAGAGATTTTGATGAACTTTGAAGTCTGAGATTCACAACCTTAATATTACAAGAAGATGGGAAAATATATTGAGGTTAGGAATATAAAAGCCCTTTCCTTAATTTTACCTGTTAAATTATCGAATATGAAGTAG
>NW_007784164.1:0-230 GCF_000696425.1 Galeopterus variegatus
AGCAGAACAAAGGAAAAGAAATAAATTTTAAAAACCAAATAGAAATTCTAGAAATAAAGAATACATCATCTGTCCTTGTACCAGCCAGCCATCCCCCAACAACAACAACAACAAAATACATTATCTGAATTGAAAAACTCAACAGAAAGCTCCAACAATAGACTTAATCAAATAGAGGAAAGAATCAGTGAGCTCAAAGATAAACACATGAAATTACCGGATGAGAGGAG
>NW_007784164.1:2437-2817 GCF_000696425.1 Galeopterus variegatus
TGAGAAACTCACTTAACAGATAAAGACTCATACCAGCTGAAAGCGAAGGGATGAAAAATGATATTTCATGCAAATAGAAACCAAAAAAGAGCAGGAGTAGCTCTACTTATATCAGCTAAAATAGACTTCAAGCCAAAGAAAGTAATAAAAGATAAGAAAGGTCATTATATAATAATAAAGGGATTGATTCAACAAGAAAATATAACAATTCTAAATATGTATGCACCGAACTCCAGAGCACCCAGCAGTTACTATTGGACCTAATGAGAGAGATCTACTCCAACACAATAATACTTGGGGGATTTAATACCTCACTTTAAGCAAAGGACAGATCATTCAGACAGAAAATTAACCAGAAAACATCAGAATCAATCTCTACT
>NW_007784165.1:0-205 GCF_000696425.1 Galeopterus variegatus
CATAGAAAGTCAGAAAAGGGACTCGATGCCATCCAAGAATTTTTGCACAAAAAATATTACTTGGTAGTCTTTGAAAAAGGAAGATCAAGAGTCTTAGCCAATTGTCTCTTAAAGATTTATGGCAGTGGTTCTCAAATGAGGGCAATTTTGCCACCCAGGAGATATTTGGCAATGTCTAGAGACATTTTTAGTTGTTACAACTGGA
>NW_007784165.1:2385-2816 GCF_000696425.1 Galeopterus variegatus
AAGTCTGGGTATGCTTCTAACTCCTCACATCCATATTTCTTCCAATATGCCAAAATAAGGAGACAGGCTAGAAGGCTGAGAGTGCAATGTACTCATATTTTACCTGGTATTACAGACTTTTCTTTCTCATCTAACCCACCTTTTCTATAGCTCCTGGAACATCTAATTCCCTCCTTATTGCCATCTATGCCTGACCTGATCTTCAGTGAGCCTGCCAACAGTCAGAGCTGAGTCACTGAAATTATCTTTGAAGAATATGAACAAAAGGACTGTACCCGAAAAGATGATGTATGTGCAGTGGTGATTTGCTGCCCTGGTAAGTCACTCCATGCTGGGAGTGAAGTAGACTGGAAGGAAGGAAGTGAGCCAATGTGCATATCTGTATAGGATTGGAGGCATGAGTAAGCAGAGGAAGATTCAGAGGAAAAAAG
>NW_007784166.1:0-547 GCF_000696425.1 Galeopterus variegatus
TATGGTCAAAAAAATAAATACATAAGTAAGGCAATGCTGTATTTAAAACCTTCTAAAGATGCAAATTTATTAGAGGTAAATGCACAATGGCCTAAAATCATCCCTAGCCTGGCTCACCCTTAGCTACAAGACCTCATCTTCTAACACCACACTCGCCCCTCGTCCGTGCTGCTGCAGCTTTGCTCACTTTTTCACTGTTTCTCAAATGGGCCATCCTGTTTCAGTGTCAAAGATTTTTGAACAGTCTGTTCCCTCTGCTGAAACACTATTCTCCAGATGTTTGCTTGGCTCACCCATTCATCTCCTTTAAGTTCCTTTCAGAGGTCTTTTTTTGCCCAAGGCCTATACTAGCCACTCTTTTTTAAATTCCATGCCCATATCTCCCTAATAATCTTCACTATTATTACTCTACTCAGATTCTGCTCTATTTTTAAACCCCATGTCTATTGCCATATTCTAACTCCTGTTTCTTAAATTTATTGCCTGTTTCTTCTCACCAGAATGCCACATCCACAGGGAAAAATATTTCTCTTTTGTTTTCTGCTGT
>NW_007784166.1:2468-2816 GCF_000696425.1 Galeopterus variegatus
GATGCTATTAAGTTAAAATGAAACAGGGTGGATTCCAATTCAGTCTGACTGGTGTCTTTATAAAAAGGAAATTTGGACATACCAAGAGACACCAGCGACGTGAATGAACAGAAAAAAGACCATGTGAGAACACAGCAAGACAGCCGCCACCTGCAAGCCAAGAAGAAAAATCTCAGAAGAAACCAACCTGCCAGCATCTTGAACATGAACCTCCATTCTCTAGAACTGTGAGAAAATCAAGTTCCATTTTTTAAGCCACCCACTCTGTGACACTTTGTTATGGCAATAATGGTAAAATAACACTCTCAGCAATTGACACTAGGGCCTTTTTATATTAGAACAATCTCA
>NW_007784167.1:0-2816 GCF_000696425.1 Galeopterus variegatus
TTTATCCATTTCTTCTAGGTTTTCCAGTTTTTTGCATATAGTTGTTCATAGTAGTGTCTTAAGATTCTTTGTATTTCTGTAGTATCAGTTGTAATGTCTTTTCCATTTCTGATTTTGGGTCTTCTCTCTTTTTTCTTCATCTTTTGTAAGTTTTTAAAAATCTCTTGATTCTTTGTATTTCTGTAGTATCAGTTGTAATGTCTTTTTCATTTCTGATTTTGGGTCTTCTCTCTTTTTTCTTCATCTTTTGTAAGTTTTTAAAAATCTCTAATTCATTTACTCACCACCCTTGTGATATTGGAGTATTCTGAGGTTTTCAGTAAACTTACCTTACTTATGAATTATGTACCTTCAAATGTTTTCTTGCTGTTCCTTAGCATCCTCTTCTTTCAGACTGAAGAGCTCCCTTTAACATTTCTTGTAAGGCAGATCTAGTGTTGATGTTCCCTTAGCTTTTGTTTGTCTAGGGAAGATTTTATTTCTCCTTCATATTTGAAGGTTAGTTTTTCTGGGTAGAGAATTCTTGTTTGACTTGTCTTTTTCCTTCAGCACCCTGAATATATCATCCCATTTTCTTTGGACAGTAGGGTTTCTACTGAGAAATCTGCTGAAAGACATATTGGGGCTCTGTTGAATATTACATGTTTCTTTTCTCTCACTGCTTTCAATACTCTTTCTTTGTCTTCCATTTTTGATAATTTGATTATGATGTGCCTTGGAGTGTTCCTCATTGGATTGAATTTGACTGGCGACCTCTTAGCTTCCTGTACCTGGATGCTGTCATCTTTCTCTGTACTTGGGAAATTTTCAGCCATTATTCTTTTTGAATATGTTTTCTACATCTCTTCCTTTTTCCTCTCTTTCAGCTGTGTCAATTATGTGGAAGTTATTTCACTTGAGGGAATCCCATGTTTGCTGTATTTCTGTTTCATTTTTTTCTTATTCTTTTTGCTCCTCTGATTTGATAATTTCTTATGTTCTATCTTTGACCTCACTGATTCTTCCCTCTACCTGATTAGTTCCACTGGTGGAGCTTTCTATCAAGTTTTTCAATTTAGATAATGTATTCTTTATTTCTAGAATTTTTGTTTTTTAAAAATTGACTCAATTCCTTTGTCAAGTTCCTTATTCTCCTCCTGGATTGTTTTCCAGATATCATTTAATTTTCTATCTGTATTTTCTTATGACTCCCTGAACATCCTTAGGAGGGTTATTCTGAACTCTGTCAGACATTTCATAAATCCACTGTTCGTCTGTCCATTGCTGGTGCTTGGTTTGTTGGTGTCATATTTTTCTGTTCTTTCTCAATCTTTGTGTCTTTACTTTGATGCCTGAGCATGTGAAGTGACTGTTACCTCTTCCAGGTTTTTTAGGTGTTCTTCAGTGGTGGTAGATCTTTGCTGGTTAATATCAGAGCTTTGTCTCTGGTCTGTGGTTTTGGTTAATTCCAAAATTGGAGGAACTTCCTATGGGGACCAGTACTTGAGCTCTGTGGCTGTGCTAAATTGCTGCTTTGCTGCTGATTCTCTGGGGAAGGCTTTTTGTGCTGACAGGATTTTAATTGTTGGCCTTTTAATCACTTTCGGGTCTTGTGAGGTTAGATAGACCTGGGATGTGTGAAAATTCTGGCTCAGGACTAAGTCTTCCCAGCAAACTGAATTACTCTCAGTTCTATCGCCCTGACCGTTCTCCACTGAGTGGGCCTGTGGTTATCAGAAGGCAGATCAGCTGCCCACTCTGCACCCCAGTGTTCCCCCCAGCAGGCCAGCCTCCTCCCTGCAGTACAAACACTTCCTGTTTGGAGCCCTCACTCCTATGTGGGTCCACAGGAACCCTGCCAATGATGTTGCTGGCCTGGGGCTGGTATGGCGCACTCCGAGGCCCTCTTCTCCCCTGCAGACTCCAGGCAACTTCACATAAAGGGCTTAGCTGCAGCTTTTGCTGCCTCCTGCTCCCATGTGCTGTAGCTCCTTCCCACCTCTAACAGGGCCAGCCCTGATACAGTGGGACTTGAAACAGTCACAGCAGTTTTTTCTTCTTCTCACCGCGGCTTCTCCTGCCTTCATGAATTCCACTTGTGTCTCCTCCTCTTCCCCTGAGCTCCAGCCATCTCAGGTTGGCAGTCTTTGCTTTCTAATAGTTGTAAATTTGTCATTTGTTGGGTAGAGTGGCTTCTCCTGCCTTCATGAATTCCACTTGTGTCTCCTCTTCCCCTGAGCTCCAGCCGTCTCAGGTTGGCAGTCTTTGCTTTCTAATAGTTGTAAATTTGTCATTTGTTGGGTAGAGTGGCACTGGGGACTGGACTGTCTATTCTGCCATCTTGATGACATGACCCAACCAAACTGTAATGTTTTTTGCACTGTCAGGTCAAATGCCCCTTATCAATATTACACATGCTGTTGTTGAGCTGCCACGTGATGGTTATGAGTGGACTTCAACTCTGCCACTCACCAATCATTAACTGAGCCATGTTGGGTGGGACCTGAATACCTCCGAGCCTCAGTCTTCTGTAAAAACAGGGAGTGAATAGTCCCCATGTTGTGAAGCTGTTGTGGATTAAATGAGATAGTGCATCGATCGCACAGCTCAGTGCTTATCACAGAGTAAGCAATAGCTGTACTTATTGTTATTATTCTTGTTGACTAATCCCACTGTGCTGAGACCTTGTTAAGATCCCTGAGTCTTTTGCTCTACTGTTTGCCCCAGACTGGTGAAGGCTATGTTTTCATCCTAAAATACCTTGTACCTGGCAAAACTAATAGATGTTGGCCCAATGAAAGTAAAATCTGTAAATAAAGAAAAGGTGTTTCTCACTT
>NW_007784168.1:0-2816 GCF_000696425.1 Galeopterus variegatus
CTTCGAAATTTGTCTCAATGCTAAGCCAGCTCCATGCTTCCATTGCAGACATACATACATCTACAGTTATTTTCTCAGGTTGCATCAGCCCCCATTTATGTATAGGTTTTGACTAATTTGGGTAACAGTCTGGTGCCCAAAGAAAGAAATTTCATTGCAATGTAACAATTGCTTAGGGAGCCCCCACCTTCATAAAGAGAATTGTTCAGGGGACTTCTACCTGTAATATGGTTACCTGCAATGATATGTAAAGAGAGTGTTTATACCAATTACTAAAGATGCAGTGATTATGTGCTGAAATCAGGACAGGCTGAGACCCTGGATACGGTTACTAATTCACCCAGAGATAAGCAGAAATTTGGGGGGCATATTTATGTACCTCTTATTTCTAGCAGAAGTCAGTGTTTGTCCAGCTCACAAGTCACTTCTCTAAGAACTAACATATTTCTTCATGAGCATCAGCATCTAAATACCTCTAGGCAATAACTGTCTTGATCAGGGCTGGACATATACCCCCAAACTGGGCCAATCAGATTATTCTAAGCATTTGGAGGTGGAATTTAATGATGCTAACCAACCACTGCCGGTGGCTTGGCTCGTAAACATGGGAAGTTACATAGGTCATATTTAGCCTATTCATGGAGCAGCAGAAAAGATGATCTACACAAACAAATGAATTTGCCAAGACCCCGGGGAGAAGCAAAGATTAAAACCATAGTGTTTTAAAAAGAACAGTAATTCAAGAACATTCTGAGGACTTGGCATTGGTCACCTCTAGGTTCTGGTTCCTGCCGAAGCTTGGTTGTGCTTTCTCCCTTGGTAATCAAATACCCCTGTATCCTCAAATTCCTCTTTCCTGTTTAAGCATGGGTGATTTTTTGTAGCCAAAGAGCCTTGCTAAACATTGCTTAAATTTCTATCTTACCCTGGAAAGATCTCTGTAAACACTGGCAAAATGAAACTAGTCTTACTCTTCTCAATGCATTTTTTTCTAAAAGCAATTTCTATGATTTTATACTCCCTCAGGAAAAAATAATTTTTTATTAAAATTTGTATTGATTCTCTGTGGCCCTCCCTGTGGCTGTATTCTGCTCTTACCCGTCTGTCCTGTAGTCACGTAAAGGATTTGTAGCTAAACTACCTTCTTTTCTGGTGTGAGAAAAAAATGATGTGAGAAAAAAAACGTTTTGTGCTATAGTATCCGAGATATTTATTCACCCTGTGCAAATGACCCTGAGTCTGTGATGTGCCTATTTCAGTGTGACTTACTCCTGGTCTCCCTGACTCATATTTCCACTTTCCCCTCCTGTTAAACATCCAGATTTTTTTAAAAATAATATTTAACAGTCTCATGTCATTGTGGCCAATAAAAATATGCACCAAGGTTTTACAAACATTTTGGTCTCAAGATACATTTTCACACCTAAAAATTATTGAGCAAGCCAAAGAGTTAGATATTTGTTGTACTGGAAAATAAAACTGAGCAATTTCAAAATATTTATGTTAATTTATTCCAAAATAGCAACAATAAACCTATTACATTTAACATAGTAGTGCATTTTATTTTTTAGAAAGGTGTTTTTTAAATCCAAAAAAAAAATCACAGAGAAGAGCAGCATTTCTTTATTGTTTTATATGTGCTTAATATCTTGTTTAATAGAAGGTAGCTGTAGTCTCATGTCTGTTGCTGCATTCCATCTGTTGCAATGTCACACGTCCTGTAGCCTATGGAAACTTCACTGTACACTCATGGGAGACTGAGGGTGAAATGGCCTAATAACTTTTTAATGTTATTTTGTAAATAGTTTGACCTCACAGAGTCTCAGGCACCCCCACAGTTCCCTGGCCGACACTTTGAGAAGTGCTGCTGCACACTACACAATCACAACATCAGTAAAATGTTGAATATTTTACAAAAAAAAACCCAAACTTTTTTGTTGTGGCTTTTAACTAAACTGTCTAAATTCTCATATTTGGACATCATAGACCAATAAATTCTGAAGAGGAAATCACATTCCTATTTTAAATTTGCTAATGTATAAAATGCTTTGGTGAAATTTAAATTGACTCTGAAAAAGACTGTATATCAATTCATATAGTGGACTGACATAACTTTTCATCATCATGTAGCTATAATTAATAACTGACTATATCTAAATACCTTAGATTATTAGCACTATTTTTTCCTTTGAAAACTCACAGATAGAATTGAAGTATCCTAGCATTTTTTTGATTCTGATACATTTTTTTATTCTAACTTACTTTGTAATAAAATCTAGTCAAAATCAAATTTCAGAATTTTACAAATCTCTAAAAGAAGGAGAACGTATGCTATGATTTGTTGTATCTGAGAAAGCTCAAATACCCCAACTTCCAAATTATTTTTCTTCAATAATCTCTAGATGATTTGATCAAATAAAAATTTTCTCTCATACAATCTTTGAAAATGCACCACAGTAGCACTCATTTAATTATATTCTGTCTGTTCCTAGATGTTTAGTTCCATGCCAATTTCAGTTTTTACAATGATATCTAAAGTTATATACTCATTATTTTTTTTCCATTATGGCCATGGACAACCCTCTGAGGTGATATTAAAGGTAGGAAAAGCAACTTAAGAAGAGGTCTGCCTAGATTGCAACGAACCTTTGCACAGTACCCTGGGGAAGAATATATATCTGCTTCTTCACTATCGAGTACTAGATATTTGCTGTTTTCTTGGAAGAACTGACGTCAATGTGGAGACAACGTGAGTAAAATGTGGATATAAAACTAAATTAGTAACTTTATCAGCAGGACAAACAATCGGTCAGCAG
>NW_007784169.1:0-2816 GCF_000696425.1 Galeopterus variegatus
AAAATAATCCTAACATTCATATGGAACAACAAAAGACCCTGAATAGCCAAAGCAATCCTGAATAAAATAATAAAACTGGAGGTATTACACTATCTGACTTCAAATTATATTACAAAGTTATAGTAACCAAAATAGCATGGTACTGGCATAAAAACAGACACTCAGACCAATGGAAGACAACAGAGAACCCAGAAATCAACCCACATACTTAAAGCCAACTGATATTTGACAAAGGCAATAAGAACATACATTGGGGAAGGGACTGCCTCCTCAGTAAGTGGTGCTGGGAAAGCTGGACATCCATATGTAGAAGAATGAGAGAAATCCATACCTCTCTCCATATACCAAAATCAACTCAAAATGGATTAAAGACTTAAATATATAAGATCTGAAACTATAAAATTCCTAAAAGAAAACATAAGGGAAACACTTTGGATATAGGACTGGGAAAAGACTTTATGAAGTAGACCCCAAAAGCACAGGCAAAAAAAGATAAAATAAATAAAAGTATCAAACTAAAAAGCTTCTGCAGAAAATAAGAAACAATCAACAAAGTGGAAAGACATCCTACAGAATGGGAGAAAATATTTGCAAATATGCTCTTGGATTAGAAGAATTAACATTATGAAAATGTCCATACTATCCAAAGTGATCTGCATGTTCAATGCAATCTCCATCAAAACACCAATGCATCTAACACTATGCATCTAACAAGAGGGGTAATTTCCAGAATATACAAGGAACTCACACAACTCGATAGTAAGAAAACAACTGAGTTTAAAAATGGGCAGGGAGTTCAATAGACATTTCTCAAAAGAAGACATTCAAATGGCTGACAGGTGTATGAAAAAAAATGCTCAACATCACTAATCATCAGGGAAATGCAAATCAAAAACCACTTTGCAATATCAACTCACCCTAGTTAGACTGGCTATCATCAAATACACAGAGAATAACAAATGCTAGCAAGGATATGGAGAAAGGGGAACCCTTCTATACTGTTGGTGGGACTGTAAATTAGTGTAGCCATTATGGAAAACAGCTGCAGATAGAACTACCACACAATCCGGCAATCCCACTTCTGGGTATATACCCAAAGCAATGGAAATCATCATCTTGAAGGGATATCTGCACTCCCATGTTCATTGCAGCTCTATTTACAATAGCCAAAATATGGAACCACCCAAGTGTCCATTGATGGACCACTGGATAAGGAAAATGTGGTATATATACACAATGGAATACTACTCAGCCATAAAAAGGAATGAAATTCTGCCATTCGCAGCAACATGGATGAACTTAGAGAAAATCATCTTAGTGACATAAGAGAGTCATGGAAAGACAAATGCTACGTTCTCACAGTAGAGAAGCTTGAACTAAAAATGTGTGTGTGTGTGTGCATGCTCACAGAAGTATGTATATGAGAGAGAGATGTTTATAAAACTTTGTACCTAACAAACAAAAATGCTTATTTTATAATACATGCAAACATTCCCAAATCCTGAGTATTAGGCCACAAAGAAGAATCTCAAAAATTCCAAAATAATACATTCACTGGATCCAAAGTTAATAACAGAAAGGGATAACTCAGAAATATATCAAGTCATCTATAAATTAGAAACAAATAAATGAAAGAAACATTCAATATGCTCTTTGGTAAAAGAGGAAAACAAGACTAAAATAATATATTTAGAAATAAATGACTATGAAAGTATTGCATTTATAAACCTCTTGAATGTGTCCCAAATATTGTTCAGAGTAAATGGTGTAACCTTGAAAACTCTTGTTACAAAACAAGTGATACTAAAATAGGAATTACATATTCAACACAAGTAGCTAGAAAACTAAATGGTCAATTGAAACCAAGTAAAGTAAAAGAAATAGATCAATAACTATTAAAGTTTAAATTAATAAATAAGAAACAAAACAAGCACTTGATTAATAAGGCCAAAAGCTTATTCCTTGAAAAGACTCTCCCTGTCCCTAAAAAATGAATAAATCTTTGGTACATGCATCAAGTAAAAAAGAGAAAAGATCCAAATAAAATCACTAAGCATGAAAAAATACATATAAAAATCCTGAAGATTTTTTAAAATATGAGAAAATGGTAGGTAGAACCTTCCAAGAATGAATTTAAAACATAAATAAAACAGCTAAAAAGAAACAGTGCATGCAATAAGAAAAGGAAACCTCAGTAAATTTCTAGACATCACACATACTATGTTCTCCAATTTTATTCAATAAAATTAAAAATAAGTAGCAAACTCAGAACTTAAAAAATACTGTATCTTTTAGTAACTTGATAACATTAATGAAATCACTCTTGTGTTAAAAAAGGAATTTTAAAAATACTTAAATATTCTCTTTCCCTCTGGTATGGTGATTGTCATTGGCAGTTCTGATTCCACAGGTGCCTGAGCAAGACTGGAGCAGAGCCCGCAGACAACCCACACGTGGATATGTACATGAGAGAGAAATAAACCCTCAATTTAACATGCCATTAAGACAGGTTATTACTGTGACATAAGCTGGCCTAGACTGAGAACTGAAGTGGATTTTCACCAGTTATCTTTTAAATTCCATATCCTTTTACAGTGTTTGAACATTTCAGAAAAATGTATTCATGCATTCCTCCTAATTTTTTTTTTAATTTTACTAACAGTAAATTAGGGGCAAGAGGCTATTTGGGAAGAGGCTATTTGTATGTTACTATAATAATTGTCCTCTGAGTTGAGTTTCTTACAACGCAATTTATGATAAAGTAGTGCTTTATAGAAATAAGGGACGTTGTTAAATCTCAACTTTTTTTTTTTTTT
>NW_007784170.1:0-201 GCF_000696425.1 Galeopterus variegatus
TGATAGTGGTCATCATTATATGGATTTCAGATGAAGGACTCTCTTGAGAATTTCTTGTATTGCTGGTCGTGTGGTGGTGAACTCCCACAACTTTTGTTTCTCTGGGAAATACACTATTTCTCCCTCATTTCTGAAGGAGAGCCTTGTAAGGTAAAGAATTCTTTGCTGGTAATTTTTTTTCTTTTAGTATTTTGAATATAT
>NW_007784170.1:2428-2816 GCF_000696425.1 Galeopterus variegatus
CCAGAGAGTTATGGTCACAAATCAGAAAAATCAGGTTTTGTTGAGCACTTAATAGGCGTTTTTACATGCATTTCATCACGTAATGCTCAGAACAACAGGACAGGTTCGAGCATATTTTGCCAGTTTTACAAATAAGAAAACTAAGACTCCAAGAAATTAAAAAATTTACTCAAGGTGGTATGGCTTGTATTTAGCTTCACTTAGATTTGAACCCAGGTTATAGGACTCTAAAATATGTCCTCTTTTCATTACACACAATTGCCTATAAATGAGGTGTCAAACCTACTTATTTCTGAGCACATTCCACTTTTATGAAAAATTCTGGCATTTTCATTCCTTTTTCTGTGAGAAATATTCTCATCCCTTCACTACCTGCTTGATATTCTAT
>NW_007784171.1:0-253 GCF_000696425.1 Galeopterus variegatus
CAAGGATTTATGAGCCAATATGACGATCGCAGCCGGAGAGATGCAGAGTCAGGTCACCCTGAGAAATGCGTTCCAAGGAGGCCAGCAGAGCTTAGCCGTTTAGAATCCCAGGAGGGGAAGGTCACAGGAGAGAGAGAGAAAGGCAGCCGTATGTGATGACTTCATCAGGTTTCTGTTGGTTGTACATGAGGTATAGATTTGGGATCGTTACTAGGTTACATGAGGGTTACAGGAAGAATTTGAGGTTATTTTA
>NW_007784171.1:2247-2816 GCF_000696425.1 Galeopterus variegatus
ATCTCTTGGGGGATTTCAGGATCCTCTGAGGGATACCCAGATTTAGTGTGTGATAAACATGAGAAGTGGTGAATTTAAATGTTAATATTCTTGTGCCATCAAGGACTCTTTTAAGATATAAGCACTTAGGTTTTTAAAGGAAAATTACAAACTTTATAATTATTTCCTTAGCTTCTACTGCAATTTCGTGAGTTGATTTTGTGAACGTCAGAACAGCAAATCTAAAAAAGGACCAGAGAAAAGAATTGACCTCAGTGTGAGTTTATATGTCAATGTTTGTTTAGTGTTGTTCCCCCCAATAATATATCTTGACAGTGGGCGATTTCAGGAAGATGCGTTTGCTGTCATAATTTCTCACTGGTGTGCAACACTATATATGTTACAAAGCACCTTCACACCATTAGCTCATTAAATTCTCACAGATATTGGTGTTAAGGTTCTTTGGGTTTCAAGTAGTAGAGAGCAGCTTTAGTTAACTTCAGTGAATAAGGGCAAGTTTTAGAATCTCCAAAAGAGTTGAACAGCTGTTGGTGTTTATGGTAAGCAGTGCTAGCTTCTATAACTGTTAG
>NW_007784172.1:0-1193 GCF_000696425.1 Galeopterus variegatus
TAGCAAAGCTTAGCCATAGGTATGGAAGGCTTTAGCTGAAAAGCCCAAAGCCCTCCCAAAGTACAGTACATGGTCGTATATGTAAATGAGTCACAGCCTTGAATATATTCTGCCTCCCAAAAGTGAAAGCACAAACTCTAACGATGACCTGAAGAAGAGAGAATTTTTAGAGGAAGAATTTTCCTTGCCTCCAGTGATACTCCTTTTTCCATGAACTGTTAAATTGCACACAAAAGCCTCTCTGTGAAATGTTTTGCAACAAGCATATTTTATTTTTGATTTTTATTTCTTTTTACAGTACCATTTTTAATAGAACTAACTAGGGAAGATAGGTAGTAGAATACATTAGTACACTATTTTATTTAAATCAAAAGAGGATTTATTTTTATTATTATCGTATGTGACTTTTTAAATTTTCAGATAGATGAAACCTAAGAAATTCTTTAGTAATAGGATAGCTATGTAAAAATATGAATTATAGTAATTGTTAGGCTGGCGTGAGTGAACTAGCTTTATTACGAGATCCTATTTAATTAGCCAAACAATTGTGTTCTTAGCACAAGAGACATTAAAATTTATTTAGTGCCATATATTCCAAATAGTGTTTAAAAACTAAAATAACTTGCACAGTATAGATTTTGATAATAGAATATGGCTGAGATTCTCTAGTTTTGAAATTAAAAGTAATGTTTATGTGTGAAATTAGGTTTCCCTTAAGTATGAAATAGCTGAGTATTATTCTGAGTATTATATTTGCGTATGATGTATCAATAGTTTAAAGATGGTGCATTGTTTTCAGTTCAACAAAGTATATAACCCTCTAGAAGAAGCCTAGTTCAACAAAATATCTAACCCTCTAGAAGAAGCCTAGAGAGATGAGCAAGTACAATCATCTTCTAGTACTGCAATATTTTCCATAACATCTCTGATATGTGATGAACCAACGTTAATTAACATCTGCTTGTATATTTCCCATGATGATAATAAGCACACTACTTCCAGAGACAATATATTCTATTGCTGGAAAGCTCAAATTGTTAAAAACTTATTTTGTTGAGTCAAAAATATGTCATCATGGTTTGAATACCCACTCTTAACAACTTCTATCAATGTCACCGTGGGCAAGTCATCTCAACAGTCTAAACCTCATTTCTCCATATGGAAACAGCTATCAGAAGTAAGTAGACTTCCTC
>NW_007784172.1:1804-2816 GCF_000696425.1 Galeopterus variegatus
GGGTTGCGATCCATTGCCGGACACGAAAAAAGACAAAAAGGAAAAAAAAAAAAGAAACAAATCTGTTTCCCCAAAATATAACAAAGAACTAAGTGATAAACATGGGTCACTAACCCCTGAGAAAAACTTGATAGCTTACATTAGTTGTATTTATGATACTCTGTGTTGATAACAAAGGGCTTTTCATCTACTAATATTTTTGATTTTTAAGCGTAAACTTCTAGGGAGTGAGAAAATTCAGTATTTTATAAATTGAAATAAAAATGATACTCAGCAATTTCACTTATATAGGAATGTATCTAAGGAAGGAACTGGACAAGAGCAAAAAACACATATTTAAGCATGTTCATTTCAGAATTGTTTATGGTCATTTAAAAATAGAATCTAACCAAATGATCATTAATAAAAATTTTTTTTAATGAATTACAGTAATACCTGATGATGAAATGTTAAACATCTAATTAAAAATGACATTGTATCTACATTTATTTCCATGGAAATATAGCCATAATTATTACTCAGTGAAAAAAAAGTAGACAATAAAGTAAAATATAATCCCATGTTTGATACGTGTTCATGTAAAAAGATCTAAAAGGACATTTGCAAAGAGGTTAACAGTGGGTATCTCTGGGTAAGATTATTGGTGACTTCTATTTACTGTTCTCTCATTTATTAAGACTTCTGAAATGTTTACCGAGAGGATATATTACTTTTATTTTCATTGTCTACTCCATTCAGTAAAAAAGAAGTATATACCAATTTAGTAAATAAATATAATAGTAAGCAAATAATTTGTATAGAGACAGATATATATATATGTATAAACATTTATATGTGAAAGAATTTTATAGGTATCAATGTTGATAAAGTTTTGCTAAGTGAATACTGTTAATAAATATGTAAATAAGTCTTTTTATCAGTTTTGAGTTAAAATAGGCGTGTTTCAAATGGTTTCAGAAAAGGAATTTATCTGATTTTTTTTTTATATTACTTCAAAGACTTTTAAGATACA
>NW_007784173.1:0-2816 GCF_000696425.1 Galeopterus variegatus
CCTAAAGTTAAAAGGCTCTCCCGGGTCCACTCTGGTACTGACATCTTATCCACCGATTCATGGAGACATCTGTGTTTTATACCCCTCATGCTCATTTCATGGATACTTAAGGACCTGACAAATAAGAAAAACCTCATATGCTTTTCATATGGTATGCTTTGCACATTCTAATGAATGGCTTCTATTAGCAACAACAATAATAAAAAATGATAATAATAACAATGAATGATTTCTGTAGTCTTATTCTGTGCCAGATTCTGGGTTAATCACATTACATGCATTGTTTTGCATCATCTTCACAGTGATCTAATGAGGTAGACACTACTATTAGAGTCTGGTAACTTGCTCAACATCATAGAGTTAAAACTGGTAGCTCTGGGTCTCCAAGTCCAAGTCTGTATAGCTTCAAAGAGCAGTCTCCTGACCACTTTATCACCTATAAAAAGAAATAGGAATTTATCCCCAAGGAATACTTCCATTTTTTTTCATAATCTTGTTCTTTTATACAACATATACTGAATGCTACATTGTGTCATTCTATCCCTGAGGCATGACAGAAACAATAAAAATCCAAACTCTACAAACAAGTCTGGTCATGTGAGCTCAAGACATTGCCAAAGGTGTGACCAAATGACAATTTTCAGGCAGGCTAAAACACCCTCTCTTCAGACACCACGGACAAAACAAAAATTGTCACAGCATTGTGATTCTATTTTCACAGACTTGCAAGTGCAGTCAAACTAGACTGAACCAAATCTGTTGTAAAATAGATCATTACTCTTCTTAACTCTTTGTCATGTAACTGGTTAGTCAGAATGGAGATCATTCCTGCATTGTCTGCATACAACAGTATTTGTATATCCTTGTTACTTAGTGATTCTATTCCCTGAAGATGGTGCCTTTGCTTCCATTTAATAAAATCACATCTTAATATGTCAAATTAATGCATTTGGGAATTCCAGAAACAGACACTTTGTCTTTATAAAGTTTACAAAATCATGTTGTGCAATATTGTTAAAGTGTGTTAGCTTTTTAAAGAGGGTGGTTTTTTAGCTTTTTAATTAGATAAGTCATGCACATGTTTTTCTTTCTTCTGCCCTTGGAGATTATAAACACCCAGAGGCAACTCATGTTTGCAGAGTATTTGCCGTCAAGAAGCAATGAAGTGCAAAGGCAAGCCAACTGAACTTAGTATTTGTTTACTCAGAAAGAAAACAGCTGGAGAAAAAATGGAGTATTTTAATAATTAGTGAATCGTGTTAGATAAGGGGAATTCCAGTATGTGATCTAGCATTATAAGGAGTCTGCCACTTTGGATGATAAAAAAATTAGCAATTAACTTTTTAACTCAAGAAAAATGTCCTCAGAAGGGGGGAAAAAGTAAAGAAACAAGCATCAGTTTTAAATTTTAATCACTAAGTCTCCAGAGTCAAACTAATTCAATCTTAAAGTTTTGCAGGATAGTATGCTTTGAGTATTTTCACAACCAGAAGGCTTTTGTGAGACAGTAGTTAACATTGAATACTGTTCTCAACGATCTGAACAGAAGTTAGATTCTGATAGTCCTTTAACTATAATGTTTGTACCCACCCTAAATTATAAAAAGAAGTGAGTTAACCTCTGCTGTAGCCCAATTATTGTATCCTGGTACAGGATACAAAGTTAACCATGGGCAGCCTTCTTCTTTACCTTACTACGGATCCTTAACTAACCACAAAGTCCTTTTATGCACCTGGACAAAACTTTTCTTAGAAGTATAGAAAACACAGTCAAAGACGACAGAATTGTGCACTGTTGAGATATGAGATGTGACCATGGTCTGATCAGAACCTAGGCAACAGAAGTCAGGAATGGTGACTTTGTCCATAGCGCTCACCTTCACCTTCCCACTATCTGCCAGCAAATACAGAACTTGAGTCTTCGCTATCCAGAGAAGTTTTCCAATTGTTGTTTCTAGAAGGAATATTGACCTAGACCAGATATTCTGCTTTTGTGTAACAATATCTAAACATATATATTGGCCTTTGAAATCCTGCTGATCAACTAGAGAACTAAGCTAAATAATAGTTATGTCACACAGAACCCAAGGAGTAGGAAGAATAAAAAAAAAAGTAGTCATTGTGTAAGGTTGCTTTTGGTACTTGAAGGGGAGAAAGGAATGGAGAGGAAGGACAGAGAGCAAAAGAACTGAAAAGGGTTGAGGAGAAATCAAGATGGTTTATGGTCTCATTGGAAATTCCTAAATTATTTTACAAATCAAAATAACTTAGTATAGTAGAGGTGCTGAATCAGAATAACCCAAGAGCTGCGGCCTAGAAAATGCTGTGGTGTTATTGTTATTGTGTGATCATTGCCACTGCTGCTGCTGCTCCTCAAAAGGTTCTGATATACCTGAAGAAAAACACTGGAGAGCCCCAAAGTCTTTGGAAACTAGGACTACAATGTAGCTGAGGTGCCCAGGGACTTCCAACATCCGGAAGAATAAGACCATGTAACACCAACAATTCTTTTTTGTAAAAATAGGCTCTTTTTTCCTTCCTTTCATCCCATAGATGTGGATATAATGAGATTTTATCAAAACCACTTTATCTTATTGATACTTCTGCCCAGAAAGATGGTGCATTACACCCTCCTGGCTTTGATGAAGATGATGAAACTTTCTAATAGATTGCCAATTGCTTTGACACAAAAGCTAGAGAAAATGTAACTTATCCCAGAACCTTGTTCCCAATCTGTCTCCTGCACTGCAGCTGTCAAATTTGGCCCCTAAAATGCCCTTGATTAAAGGAGTGAGCCAAAGAAAGAGTAATTGTCTG
>NW_007784174.1:0-366 GCF_000696425.1 Galeopterus variegatus
AAGGGTGATGAACACTGTAGCTTTGCTTGTTAATTGAAGTTGACGGAATGTTAGAAAGAACTTCAAGGCAAACTCCTTCCATCAGGGAGTATTTTGTCTTTGTTTATCAATAAAGGAGTGTTTTTTTTTTTTGTTTGTTTCTTTGTTTGTTTGGAGTTTTTTTATGGCTTACTCTGGTTTTAATTCAAGGAAGCAAAGAGATTATTTTTAAGAAAATCCTTGGAGGGGGAAATTCAGTCATCTGTAGTGGCACTATCTCAGTATTTAACCTGGTACAAACCAATTAATAAGTGATTCATCTTAACATCATAAGCCGAATTTATCTCTGGGAATGAGAACAGATCAAAACAAGTAGCTGTGATTCTC
>NW_007784174.1:2574-2816 GCF_000696425.1 Galeopterus variegatus
GTGGCAAAATGGTTGAAGGTCTAGTAACAATATTGTCCACTTCAGCTACTTCTATGTTATGAATTTCCTTGAAACTGAAAGTTTCCGAAGCCCCCAGTT
The DNA here is from genome assembly GCF_000696425.1 of Galeopterus variegatus. NCBI lineage: Eukaryota > Metazoa > Chordata > Mammalia > Dermoptera > Cynocephalidae > Galeopterus > Galeopterus variegatus. The sequence continues at coordinate 2,674 of NW_007784174.1, forward strand.
CATGCTCCCTTCCCTCTGGATTGATTGAACAGTGCATTGACGTGCACCATCATGTGATCGATCTCTCTGAATGTCCTTTTTGTATGTCTCTAAGAGTAATCAGCTTCTTCACAAAGCCTTCTGAACTGAGAGCTATAGATTCT
>NW_007784175.1:0-389 GCF_000696425.1 Galeopterus variegatus
GACGCCATGTCCTCATGACATACTTTTTGGCTCAAGCCTAACCCGACATTAAAACTAAATTAAAAAAATTGGAACAGGGCCCCGCTACTCCACAGACAGAGATCTTATCAGTGGCCTTTAAGGTTTTCCACAATAGGGAGGAGGAAAAAGAACGACGAAAACAAAAGGCTGACATGGCCAATTTTCAGATGTTGGCCCAGATAATCAGACCATCTCCTGGATGCTTTTCTCAGTCCTCTGCCTCCAACCCCCCCACCCCGGGGCATGCTTCAAATGTGGGAAAGAAGGTCACTGGTGCCGGACCTGCCCCTCACCCAGACCACCCACCACTCCATGCCCCACGTGCCAAAAAGGGGACATTTGGGCTGCAATTGCCCTCTCACCCAAAG
>NW_007784175.1:1233-2816 GCF_000696425.1 Galeopterus variegatus
CATTCCTTTAGTCTAAGTCTGCTGGTGATAAATTCTGTTTTTGCTTTTCTGAAAATGTCTTTAGTTTTTTTTTTTGTCTTTTTTCGTGTCCGGCAACGGATCGCAACCCTCAGTGTTGCGCCCGTACCGGTCCCTCAGTGTCACGCCCGTACCGGACCGGGACTGGCAACGGGATTGCAACCCTCGGTGTTGCGCCCGCACCTCGCTCAAGGCACCTCGCTCAGCCAGTGAGCGGGAACCGGTCTGTATGTGGGATCCAAACCCTCGGTGGGAGCGCCGCCGCGGGTCAGCCCTTGTTTTTTTTTTTAAGTGAAGCAGTGGGAGTGGAGAAGGAACAAAGAAATCTGTAACAGGTTGTGGTCAATTAGTTATCAACGCCATTGCACCTGGGCTGCCCTTTTTATTTTATTTTATTTTTTTGCTGGCTGGTATAGGCCAACTCAGCCATTTTTTTTTTTAAATAAGAAAAAAAGGCATAAGAAATTTTAATGTGCTGGGGAGGGGCAATGCATGGGAGAATTGTAAGAGAGTAATTTCCCACTAACCCAGTGAGGTACAGAAACTTGTACAGCAGTTCATAATGAAGGAGGGAGGAGGAGGAGGATGCAGACAATTCTTCTGAGTAACAGTAGATGTTGAATGGAATTTGAATGAGCCTGAGGCAGATGTTATCTTGTGAAAAGGTCTCTCCAGTCTCGGGTTGTGATGCTGGTGGTGCTGGTGGTGGTGGTGGTGGTGGTGGTGGTGGTGTGTTGTTCTTTACTGGTTATCTGATGAGATTCCTAGGGAGGGGATCTAAAGACAATTGCATTTCTTTTGGAAGTCTTGCTTAGTCACATAAGGAAATTCCAGAGAAAGTCTGTCCCCGAGCTTGTGGTGAGGGGAACAAGGTTAGAAGGACGTTGATTACTAGGCTTCTGAAGCCTTTTAATTTTCAAAGCAGTTAGCATGCGAAAGTGCCATATTCTGGAGAAGAGTTTTCTGTGCCCCAACTTTGCCTTGTCTGAAACTTCCCTAGAAATTTCACACACCAAAAGCTAAGTTGTTGGCTATGGAGAGAAAAAAATTATGTTGGTGGCTGAGTGGCAAAGGATCTCATTAAACCAGTCTCCTATTCCTGGGAATAGGTCAGTCCAATTAAACAGCTGTGTCTCATTCTAGAAGATGGGGTCTCAAGACTCTCAAAGGTAGGCCTCTAAATATGATGTAGGCAAACAGCCTTAAAAAGAGGCATCCCCCCCAACCTTTTTTTTTTTTTTTTTTTTTTGCTGGCTTATCTTGCTCTGGTCTCCCTTGATTGCGGTTTCCAAAAGAGCAGAGCAGCTTTGGTATCCTGCTCACAGCACTATAACTGTAGGGGCCAAGAGAAGATGTCCCCTTCAACCCCTTGAAGGTTCTCTGAAAATTCATGTGATAAGCACAGATTCATATGAAGGAAAAGCATAAAACATTTTATTTTAACATGCTGGGGAGAGGCAATGCACAAAAAAAATACAAGAGAGTAAGTCCCCCTAGTCTTCATTTTGAAAGACAGTTTCTCCAGATAGTAAATTCTTGCTTGACAGTTTTTTCTTTCAGTATTT
>NW_007784176.1:0-2816 GCF_000696425.1 Galeopterus variegatus
CATTACTCTATACAAGAATCTGTTATCTTTTCCAAACCCAACAGCACTTAGAATATTTTGAACTGTTTCTGATGTAAGGTGTTGTATAAACAAGAAGACGAAAGCAATGTGTTTTTAGTTTTTACAAAAAAAAAGCACATAAATGCAAACTTACTTTTGTTATATCTTGACAATGTAAACTAAACAAACAAAACAAATCTAAGATATTTTACTGGCACCCATCATAGCATGGACATAGCTTTTCCAAGAAATGTTCGTGTCTGAATGTCCTGTGGTTTTACTGTTGCCATGGCAGAAACTGAATTACCTGGCTCATCTCAAACCTTCTGTTACAAGTGTGGAACCTTGGAAAAGACTTGATAAAATTCTGGTACCTTTTTCATTTAAAAATATTTTGGGATCAGAAAACAGGAGTCTTCTCTAGTTTACACTATGTACCTTCAGCCCTTTTACTATTTATAGTGACAAAATCCATCAACTGTGATCTTATAAAAATATAAAAAAACCTTGCTACCTCTCCTTCATTCTGGGAAGATGCATGTGGCATGCATGCAGAAGGCATATAATTCATAAAATGGACTGTATCTCACCACGAATACTCTCCCCTCTGCTCTTAGCTTCTATATTGTTCTCTGAATACTGGAAAAAGTCACAGACTAATTGTCATTTCTAATAATAAAGTAATTTGCATGTGACCATTCTCCAAATACAACTTGTTCTACCTATATCTGTATCTACACTTCTAATTATATTGAAATCTGTGTCTATATCTATTTCTATGTCTATATATCTCCATGCACACTCACAAGCAAGTAGTACAATTGTGGAATTATCCATAATGTGGTCTTTGTCCTCACTCCTTTCCCCACTACCTCTCCATTCAATAGTAACAAAGCCAAGGGAATTTCAAGACCTAAATTCGGGTGAGTGTACCCCCATAAGATATGGGGCAGACTTCCTCTAAACCCAATCCCGCTCTAGAGTCACTCCGCGTACTTCTTAAAAGCCGCGGACTTTCTTTGACTGATGCCCAAGCGATAAAGACATGGGAAACCCTGCTCCAGGTTGCTCCCTGGCTTCCGGAGAGCCCTTTGTTCGACTGGGAAACTTGGGACCGCGTAGAGCAACTAGTGCGCAAGGCCCAAGTGAACCGAGGGGAAATTCCCCCCCTCGGGGTTTTCCCCACCATTTCAGCTTTAAAAGGATGCTTTCCACCCCGACCTAGGCAGCCAAAAACCCCACCACTCCCTCAACACCCAGAAAATGAAACCAAGAATCTGCCTAGTTCCTCTCCGGATGATTCCGCGCACTGTCCCGCTCAGGCATGCCCTCCCCTGTATCCCCCTTTAGCTGCACCCTCTCCCGCTCCACCCTCATTGTTGCAGTCTCTCCTTCCGTCCAGAATCAAGGCTAAACAGGAAGAGAGAAGGGTGATCAATTCATCAGCCCAAGCAGGAAAAGACAAGGGGGATCAATTCATCAGCCCAAGCAGGAAAAGACAAGGGGGATCAATTCATCAGCCCAAGCAGGAAAAGACAAGGGGGATCAATTCATCAGCCCAAGCAGGAAAAGACAAGGGGGATCAATTCATCAGCCCAAGCAGGAAAAGACAAGGGGGATCAATTCATCAGCCCAAGCAGGAAAAGACAAGGGGGATCAATTCATCAGCCCAAGCAGGAAAAGACAAGGGGGATCAATTCATCAGCCCAAGCAGGAAAAGACAAGGGGGATCAATTCATCAGCCTCTCTCTCTCCCCCCTCTGATGTCCTATTGATGTCCTCCTTTGGTCAAACCTGAGTACTCTTCAGAATACGCGAGGGCAAGAGTGGTGTGGCCCATAGCATTCAGCCTTGCCACCCACCAAGTGTGGCAGAGAAGGGTGCGTGACAGAGAAGGGTGAAAAAAATGATTTGGGGGCTGATGGGGAATAAACAGCATAATCACTTATAACAACATTCACAAATCTTGTTCTGGGGTTTGACTGTATCAATGTACATCATTTAGAAAACTTTAAAATACATATATGTATATAAACTCCCAGTTTGCTGTGGAGTCTAGGAATCTAAATTTTTAAATCGCTCACTAATGAACATGTTGTAGAGCCTCGTTTGAAAAGTACTCACCTTGGAGATAAACTCTACAATTTTTAAGGTGGCACTTTTAAAATAGCCTTGGTTTTCCTCTTCAATCTCATCTGCGCCAAGACTTTACCTTGCACTCACACACCTGTTGTTGAACTTGGCAGCTCTCCCCAGGTTGTTCATGCTAAACCACACCGTTGTATCGTATCTTCACCTAAGCTTTCCCTCTCTCTGGAATGCTATCCTATGTTTCCTATGTTTCCAGTCTCCAGATCTCCTGTGAGCTATACACCAGTTTGAAGCTTTTCCTATATCTGCACTTCAGTTATTCACTTTCTCACACCAAGCTTTGATGTCTTGTTTTCACGTTCATTTCCACAATACATTATAAGTTCTCTAAAGGCAGCACCTATTGTTCATTGTATGTCTTCTATCACAGTACCTCGTAAGTAGTACAGCTTAGTGCATGCTGATTGTGGGAATGAACAGTGTTTAACATAGGCGAGCTCTGGTTTCCTCAAGTCAGGTGAAAGATGATAGATCATCATAACACTGCAATTTATGATGCTGGAAGCATTTTCTCTTTTCCTACTAACTGTGTGAAGGCTAAATCAAAGTCAAGAGTGATCTGTAAGGGCTTGGGCTGTCTAGTTCCTTTTTAGAGTTAAGCAGTATTGTTGGGCCGCACTTCGGTGCAATCACATCATAGGGCACCTAACTGTGTGTAATTCCAG
>NW_007784177.1:0-580 GCF_000696425.1 Galeopterus variegatus
AGGCTGTTTGTACCACAGCCTGGACCTGCTACAGAGCCTCTGTTGCTCTGAATGTATTCAACACTGTTAGTCCAGCAAGTCACTTGATAAATGGGCCAATAGAGTATTTCCAAATATAATGTATGCTGTCCTCAAATCTTTATCAGCATAACGAGCCTGGCTTCTTCCCTAATGGTGGAATCACCAAGGTGTCATAACAGGTCTTTTACTTCAGAGCAAATGACCTGGCCCACCCCAGATTACTGGATCTATAAAAAATCACCAGCAGGGCAGAACCCTAAAACTTTGTAGAATTTACCTCCCACCCTCTAAAGCACATCCAGAGTATCTGCCACTTTCTGCTCTTCATGCGCCATCAACATGTCATCAATATAGTGGACCCACAGCATATTTTGGAATGACCAGGTGATTCAGCCCCTTCAGACTGTATTGAGCCAGGTTAAGAGTGTTAACATAGCTATGAAGCACGACCATGAATGCAGGTTGTTATCCATTCTAGGTGACTACAAACTAACTCTGATCCTCATTCTTGATGGGTATTGAAAAAAATGCATTCACATAGCACAAATCAGAGTGTAGC
>NW_007784177.1:2427-2816 GCF_000696425.1 Galeopterus variegatus
TTTTTTTTTTTGTCCTTTTTTGAGACCGGCCGCACGGCGCTCAGCCAGTGAGTGCTGTGAGTGCACTGGTCATCCCTATATATAGCTCCCAGCACCGCATTCTCCTGAGTGCGCCACAGGCTCAGCCCTTGATCCATTTTTCAACATTCTGCCAAGTCAGTTCTGGCAGCCCAGTTATAATGGCAGTCATTTTTTTCCAAATTTCCTAGAGCCAACCTAGCAGCACTTCAGGACTGGTCCAGAAGTCCTTTCCAGGGTATTTAAACCTGAGTTAAGGATGCATATCAAAAAAGTCCCCGTATCAGTTTTATATTCTGCCCCCCCATATACACACATACACATACACAAACACACACATATATGCACACATATGGAGGTGTACACACAAT
>NW_007784178.1:0-2815 GCF_000696425.1 Galeopterus variegatus
ATAATCAACCACATTGTATATCGACAAAATAAAATTAAAAATAAATAAATAAATAAATAAAAATATTCTTAGTCCTTTTGTTAAAAAGAAAAAAGTAAAAGAAAAAATGGAAGTTTTTTGTAATTCAGTCTTTCCCAAATATTGCCACAGTAAACAGTTTGGGATATTTATATATATCCAAACTTTTTCATGCCTATAGGAATGTGTGTGTGTTTGTTTGTTGATATATATGTTGGTATGCCATATATATGTTGATGCCATGTGTGTATGTGTGTATATGTATATACAGTCATGCATTGCTTAATGACAAGGATCCATTCTGAGAAATACGTTGTTAGATGATTTTGTCATTGTGCAAACATCATAGAGTATACCTACACAGACCTGGATGGTATAGCCTACTACACACCCACAGCTTCATTATAACTTTATGGGACCACCTTTGTATACATAGCCCATCATTGACTGTTATGTGGTACATGTGTGCATGTTTGCGTAAAATTCCATTGTTCTGTAATTATATTTGGCCTCTGGAGTTGTGTCAAATGCTGTTCTTTTAGGTAGAACTAGATGAGATTGCTGTGTTTGTAGGTCAAAAATGGTCAAATAGCTATTTCATACTGTGCGACCTTATATCTATAAGCACTACTGCAATAAACAACTCAAATATTGGGTCTTTTCTGATCATTTCTTTAGGGTAAGTTCCTAGAAAGGGGATCATTGGGTTAAACAGTACATATATGTGGCATGTTGATGGGTTTTGTCTGAATGCCCTCTATTCCCACCAGTAGTGTATGGGACCCCCCCAATTTCCCTCATACATGCCAAGCTAACCTGTAAGTCATGGGAAAACTGGTTTACTCATATCAAGTACATATACACTTCTTTGTTAGATTTTTCATTGAAACTTTCATTTCCAGTTGTCTCCCTTTGGGGTCTCTTTCCTCTGGCCTGTAATACACAGCTACTTCCCTCGCCCTCATTGCACAAGGATCAGGTGGCAGAAACCTGGATAGTGCCTCCTCTCATGTCAACTGTAACACAGAATTTCCTGAAATGTGATCTCTAAAAAAATAGGCTGATATATTTAAAGCATCACACTGATTACCTTCTGAGATTGGTGTGCATTGTTGATACAGAAAGTTATCAATAAAATAAAAGTAAATTTTAAGGTATGTTTACAAGGTGCCATCCACCCTGTTAAGCATCTAGCTTATTGAATCCTCTCAGCTATCCATGTTTTACAGATAAGAAACTTGGGCTCAGAGAGGTTAAGCCCCTCATCCAAGGCAGCGCAGATACTATATTAGTTTATCTATTGCTACTTAACAAATTACCACAAACTTGGCAGCTCAGAACAATAAATATTTATTATTTTAAAGTTTCTGTGGTTTAGGAGTCTGGACACAGCTTAGCTAGGTATTCTGCTCATGGGGGCTCAAGAGGCTGTAATCAAGGTGTCAGCCAGGACTGGGGTCTCACCTGAAGACTTGACTTAATGATTAGTGGAAGGATTCAGTTCTTTGACGGTTGTTATCCTAAGGGCCTCAGATCCCTGTTGCTGTTGGCTAAAGGCCACTCTCCGTTCCTTGGCACTTGGCCCTTTCCAACATGGCAGCTCACAACACAGAATCTTGCTTCGTCAAAGCCACAAGAGAGAATCTTCCAGCAACACAGAACTCACATCTTGTGGAGCCTGATCAGAGAAGTGAAGTCCACATTCCATTGGTTAGAAGCAAGTCACCAGGCCAGCTCACATTCAGTGGAGAGGATTACCAAGGGCACAAACACCAGGAGGTGGGGATCACTGAGGGCTGTATAGAGTCTACCTGCCACAGCAATTAAATAGCAGAAGTAGGATTTGCAGCCAGTCCTGTCAAACTTGGAAGCTCCCCACAGCTAACCACGATGCTCTACTGCTTCCCAGACAATGAATATGATTACTTCTCAGAAAGATTAATCTGTTGGGGCCGGCCTGGTGGCGCACTGCTACAGTGCGCCGCTTGGGAGCGTGGTGGCGCTCCCGCCGAGGGTTCGGATCCCACATACAGACCGGTTCCTGCTCACTGGCTGAGCGAGGTGCGGGCGCAGTGCCGAGGGTTGCGATCCCATTGCTAGTCCCGGTCTGGTACGGGCGCGACACTGAGGGTTGCGATCCGTTGCCCGACACGAAAAAAGACAAAAAGGAAAAAAAAAAAAAGAAAGAAAGATTAATCTGTTTATTCTAATATGGACTCTGGTGTTTTTCCAAATGTATTATCCTTTTAAATTTAATCTCCAAAGTGGGAAGCTGAAAGATCCATACAAGGTAGGTGAATGTACTAATTCTCTGGATTTTATTTAGAGGTAACTTCAGAAAGTAAGACTGATGACTGCAAGACTTCCAGTGCTAAATCCTGGCCCCTAGCTATTAGATCCAGCCTTCCCATGTGATTTTTAGAACATTTGACCAATTTGCATAAGGATAAACACAAATTGGGCAGATGATTAGATTCAAAGCAGACAGACAAAACTCCCTGGGAGAAAGAATTTATATTATTCGCCCAACCTTTTTTCCTTCCTCCTTTGTGTCTTAAATCTGAACCAAATTCAGAATCGCCATGACTAGCCTTAACAAACTTCTCCAGACTCAGCCATACATCTGTGTGTAATTTGGTTTGCAAGAGAGCAGGAGGACTGGTTCATGGGGCATCTTTGTGGGCAGAGATATTTCTTCATTTATTGAAATGTTCCTAGCAACAGAAGTTGTTTTCTTTTCGCCCCCAAATCCTCAAAGTAGAAACAGGCAAAAATGATGATGAGAAAACTAGATAAT
>NW_007784179.1:0-254 GCF_000696425.1 Galeopterus variegatus
TTGTTCAATAAGTCAGAGTAGAAGTGGGTGCAGAACTCCCTAACTCTGGGACCAAACTGTGTATCTGCACCGTGCGCCCTATGTTTCCTTGCAGTGGAGTCCAGCAGCTCGGGAGGCTCTCTGTGCTCCGCAAGTGGCCGCGGGGGTGTGGGCTCCCCGCCTGGGCCGGATATGGGCTCTTCCCCGCCAGGAACAGAGGCAGCTCCCAGCCTGAGATACGTGCCTTATGGTGCTTCACCCCCCAGCCTAGAGGG
>NW_007784179.1:2198-2815 GCF_000696425.1 Galeopterus variegatus
CTCTCCCGAGTGAGCTAACCGGCCATCCCTATATAGGGATCTGAACCCGTGGCCTTGGTGTCATCAGCAACACACTCTCCCAAGTGAGCCATGGGCCGGCCCATTTCTCATTTTTTTTAACCATAAAAAGAGAATGAGAAATTTTAGTCTTATTTGAGATTTCAAAATACATTTGTAACTAAAAACAAATCTCAAAACAACATTAATCTTAGAATACCCATTTTTAAGTGACGCCCCTCTTGATGCTCTTATGCCTACCTATGCTCCTCTCTTTAACAGAAAAGATCACAGAATTAAGAGCCTTGGTGTTAGGAATCACTGTTAACTGATAAACCATTAGAAATTAAAATAGTAGTATAATCTTTCAGGTGTTGTTTTTTTTTTCCTGGTAAAAGCACAGTGACCTCATATCTTTGGAGCTTACTTATGTGGTGCTGTGATACATACACACAACACACACATTACCCGCATTTGGTTTCATTTTAGTTTATTTTCTTATCAGCTTCTTGAAATTTAAAAATATCAGTCTCCTTTGATCATTCTGATATTCATAGGTATAGAAAAACATTAGTGGAGGCCATGGTTTATATACAGAAATGAGTGTATACCTGTTCTTA
>NW_007784180.1:0-509 GCF_000696425.1 Galeopterus variegatus
TTTTTTTTTCCTTTTTGCTCCTCTGACACAGTGATTTCAAATGACCTGTCTTCAAGTTCACTAATTCTTCTGTCTGATTAATTCTGCTGTTTAACCTCGCCAATGAATTTTTTCAATTCAATTGTATTTTTCAACATCAGAATTTCTGTTTTGTTCTATTTTTTATAGTTTCTATCTTTGTCAATATTCTCATTTTGTTCATGTATAGTTTTCATTTAGTTTTTTTATCTGTGTTCTCTTAGCTCATTAAGCACCATTATGACAGTTATTTAAAACTGATTGTCAGGCAGCTCATAGATCTGCATTTATTTAGGGTTTGTTCTGGAGTTTATTTTGATCCTTTGATTGGGTCTTGTTTTCCTCTTTGTATGCCTTGTAAATTTTTTCTGGGATTTGGGCATTTGAAAAAGAACCACCTCTCTTCGTCTTTGGATACTGGCTTCACGCAGGGAAGACCTCCACTAATCAGCCACGCTGGAGGCTCTGCAAGCTGCAAACCTTTTGTGATC
>NW_007784180.1:2359-2815 GCF_000696425.1 Galeopterus variegatus
AGAAAGTCAACCCCAATGAAGCTTTCTTACGAAACGTATTTTCCTGCCTTCTGATGGACACTAGCAAAGTTTAAATCTATATTTTCTTTACTAAATTATTTTTTAAGTTTGCTTAAATGGCAATGGATACAGTTATTCTTAAATCTGAAAGTTAGCGGTCAGCTTGCACCAGTACGTGGGTGGACTTTAGTCTTTGCAGCAGACTGGGGGTCTCGGCCACATGCTGTTTGTCGATGCTCTGGCCAGATTGAGGGGTCCCCATGTGGCCACACATACCTCAGTGGCCCTTCCCAAACCACAGCCCCCTCAGACTCCCTGTAACGAGCAGGCCCCGTCCAGGAATCCCCACTTTAAAAGTCCCTCAATTGAGTCTGATGCATGTTAAAGTTGAGAACCGTGGGTCGAGGAGGACATAAATGCTCCTACGGTGGAAGGGACACCCATGCACCCGCACAC
>NW_007784181.1:0-2815 GCF_000696425.1 Galeopterus variegatus
TCCACCCATACTCAACATACCCTGAGGCCCTTTCATGCCCCCATTTTGTCCTGTCAGCCTTGTGAACTTCAGAGCCTAGATCAAATGCCATTGCCCTAAATTCCTCAGGCAGAACTGCTTCCTCATCAGCTTGCTTACATCATTTTCCCAAATCTCTATTGTATTTTTTACACTGTTGTTACTGTTATGTTGCATTTACTACTGGGGCTGGGGGCCAGACAAGGGCTTAGGTATTAAATAGTACCAGATATGTAATAAGCACTCAAATAATACTCATTAATTGTTGAAAAATAGTTGTCAAAGTATGTACTCCTTAAGCACAGGCACTAAGTCAGCTTATTGACCATTGTATTCTTAGCACATAGCACAATGCCTGGCTCACAGTTAACACTCATTTGTTGAATGATTGAATGAATGAATACAAATCTGTTTCTTCATTAAACTGTGAGCTCTTAGAAAGTAGGGACTCTACACTGACTAGCAAATGTTTGCTGTCACTCTGGCAACAGTGATTCCCTGCCCAGGCCACTTCTGCTTCTCTGTTGTTAGAGTATTAATAAGTTTCAACCTTGAATCAAGGTAAAATTAAGAAACAGAAACTATTTAATGACTAACAGAAGATTTATTTAAGCAAGAATACACAGTCATCATTGCCAACTTAATATAAGAGGTTAAATGCTCGATCCAATTTTCCTTCCTGGATAAGTTTTTCTTTCTTATCCTGTATAGAAAGAAAAAAAAAAAACACATTAAAAACAATGCATTCCAGCACAAGCCATGGTACAACTCTGGAAAACAGAATAAAACACCCTAAACTTAATTGCAATCCAATCTTCTAAAGCCCAGTGAGTGAGGAAGTAATAATCTGAAGAAGTAAAGGACAATAAGAAAACATTCCTATTCAAAAACATCTTACCCACATTTTAATAATTAGAAATATATTAACCCACTAAAAAGCAAACATTGAAAGCAAAAATGCAAACACCTTTTGCGAAAGTGTGGCCTACCTTTCTGTTAAGCAGATAATTTATTAGATATCTAAATACATGATCTCTAACAGGAGTGAATCGACCAGTTTACGACAAAGTTAGGTGGGTGGGCTCTAGTTAAGATGGCAACACAAGGCCTGGGGGCTGTGGCCGCAGTCCAGTACCAGCAATGGAATGGTCTGGTGCCAAAGATAAACTTGGCTTTCCCTGCAATCATAAGCCCCAGCACAGGCCACTTTTGCTTCTCTGTTGTCAGGGTACTAATACATTTTAACATTAATTCACAAAATGTGACCAACATAACTAGAATTCATGCAAACAGGGAACACATTAAATGATTTATATATTCTGATAATACTTGACCCAATAAACACCATCTCTTTTTACAACAAAGAAACTAAGAAAACTAAATTTAAAATGTGCAAAAATAATATCTAGAAGTTAATAAGAACGGAAAAGTTTAATTTCTGCATATCTTCTGATGAGAAAAAGAAATTAACTTTTTAAATAGTTTTTTCGGTATTCCTTAGCTTAATAATCACAGTATAATTTCCTTATACCATCTAAAAAACGCTAGGAAAACAATTTCATGAACTAAGTTCAAGTCTTATAAATTTAAATTGACCATTTTATGACTATAAATTCTAGAGCAGCCATTAAATTAAATTTGAAAGACCTAGAGGCGACCATGATTTTTAACAAAGTGTATTTCTATAAGAGTTGAAATAAAGCAATAATACCAATTGAAATCTCTGTTTTTTTTTATTTTGTTTTTTTCCAACTTTCCTTTCTTTTTTTAAAATTTTATCATTACACAATGTAATAAAGATCAGAGAGGAAGGGAAGTAAAAGTATAGGGCCACGGTGAGGGGGCCTGGGCGGCTATCACTGCAAAAAGAGCTTCAGCCAGCATCTAGGGAACCTACCACGCAAGTATTAAATACCTGGTCCTGATACTTACCCTGTCAGTTTTTAAAACATAATACCAGAAGAAGAGGGGCCCAATTCCCCACAAAGCTCCTAAGAGTGAGGTCTTGGGACTGGGTCTAAAATTTGGATAGATATTTGATCTTGCATAGGTCCAACGAATCAAGGCAGGATCTTCCTAAAATTAATGAAAACAGAAAGTAACAGAACTTAAGAGGGGCCATATTGAGAAACAAATTTTTCAGGACTTTGTGGCTTCAGGGAAGATCTTTCATTTCTAGTACATCAAAAATAACTCTGATGATCCTGTTTAAATTCTTCAGAATTTAAAAGATTTTCATATCACCCTTCAGTTCTATTTATTTAAGATTTAAGACTCCTGGGCCAGCCCCGTGGCTCACTCGGGAGAGTGCGGCGCTGATAACACCGAGGCCGAGGGTTCGGATCCTGTATAGCGATGGACAGTGAGCTCACTGGCTGAGCGTGGTGCAGGCAACACCGAGCCAGGGGTTACGATCCCCTTACTGGTCAAAAAAAGAAAAAAAGATTTAAGACTCCTAATCTTTTAAACTGTTAGATAAGCCACTTTTTCTCCTTTTCAAGTAATTATCCATTTTACTCATGCTTGTCTATTCTTTGGGCTGTTTTTAGCTTGTCTTTGTTTGAAATATGACCATCAGAACCACACAGTATTCCCAATGAGGACGGACATATTTCATATGCTCTATCAGGCTTTGTACTTTGTTTCCAAGACCCTTTCTAATGCTATTCCCACATTGGTCTTTCCAGCCTACTAATAAGATGCAGGAAGATAAAGGCAGAAGTAGGCTATCTCTGAACTGTAAGTTTTTAAAGCTAACTTGACTGATTTTTTTTTTTTTTTTTTTTTTTTTTTTGGG
>NW_007784182.1:0-872 GCF_000696425.1 Galeopterus variegatus
TCTCCATTGTGCAGGATTCAGCTGCAGAGTGCTCTGGCCTGTAGCGCCTCCCACACGCTTCCCAGGCTGGGTTAGGTGTAGCTTCTCCAAGCTTCCACTGCATCCTGGGCATATTGTCCTTTCTTGGCATTTACTGTATTGAACAGTAACTATCCGTCCTAGGGTTTCTCTCCCCTTGAGATGGAGTGGGAGGGTCACCTATTTTCTTCCCCTGGGATACATAACCTAGTATGTATTCAATAAGTGATAAATTAATAAATACATTAATTTCTATTTTACAGATAGGGACACTGAGGCACAGGGAGACTAAATACAGGTTCAGCACTCTCATCTCCTCTAACCTCTCTTAACTCTGGATTCTTCTTGTAAAAATAATTTGGAGATATTCTCTAACAATTTTTGTAGATCTAAAATGGGTGTATGATTTTAATTATTTTGTAGTGTTGCCAAGACCGAACAAAGCTCTTCAGACAGGGGGCAAAGCAGTCTCAAGAGCAGAGATATGATCAAAGTAACCCACTTATTCGCAAGAACAGAAATTCACGTTACACCTCAGTCTAGACCAGGAGCCCAACCAATCCTGACAGCTGGGCATCAAAATCACCTTGGGAGGTTTTGAAAAAGTAGAAATTCCTATGTCCTTCCCTTCTCTTTCTGAAGTTCCCCAAGTGATTTTTAAAGCAGACCGATCAGCATTTAAGGCCCACTTTTTGGTGCTCTTGGAGATTACTTTTATCTGAGCAGCAGTGGTTGTGTGAATGGTCTTCAAGTCTGTTTTTAAAAATTTTAAACAGCAAGGCCTGCCCGGTGGCGCACTGGATAAGTGCGCCGCTTGGGAAGCGCGGCGGCGCTCCCGCCCGAGGGTTCGGACC
>NW_007784182.1:1530-2815 GCF_000696425.1 Galeopterus variegatus
TGGCACATAGTATTAGATCAACAAATGCCTGCTAGTGTTATTATTAATACATTATTAAATCAGAATTACAAGTAAAAGCTTCTTGGATTGTATGTACCATTTGCCGTGCATCTGGAGTGCTGCAGGCTTAACGCTCCTGATAAGTTAGTTTTCTTCTCCCATGCCTATCTCCAGTATCTACTTCAGGGTCGTTTTTGACTGTTTCCTGACATTTGAGACAGTCAAATGGCATTTGAGATCATTAAAAAAATCATTTAGAGGGGAATGTGTGTGTTTTCATGAATGAAGTCCCCAACCAATTGCCTGCTGGTTTAATGCCATGCTAGCTGTTTCATGCTTTACCTCAGGACCCCCAAGGAGCCTTACACTGAGTTTCTTATTGGTTGTTCCTGATTGTAAATAAACCAGAAATTGGTGAATAGATGGTCTTCCATTCATGGTGGTGAGGTAGAAATGCCCATGACCATACCTAGAAGGCCTCTAGGGAACTAGTTTTATTTTAACCTGTGGAAGGGTCCTAATCACAGCATGGAGGAGGGAGCTGATCATATCTTGATCTCCATCTCTGGGCTGGGCAGACCGGGAAAGAAGTGAGGGAGGGGCTCTTTCTACTCAGGCTGGTCAATTTCTTTCTGAGCATCTGGGAAAATAAAAACTTCAGAAATTATCACCCACCTCCGGCTTCTTGGGCTTTTTTTTTTTTTTTTGTCTTTTTGTCTTTTTCTGTGTCCGGCAACGGATCGCAACCCTCAGTGTCGCCCCCGCACCGGCCCGGGGACCGGCAACGGGACCGCAACCCTCGGTGTCGCCCCCGTGCCTCGCTCAGCCAGTGAGTGGGCACTGGTCCACATGTGGGATCCGAACCCTTGGGCGGGAGCGCCACCGCGCTTCCCAAGCGGTGCACTATCCAGTGCGCCACCGGGCCGGCCCTTCTTGGGCTTTTTAACTGGTTAAAATGACTGCTGTTATGGTCAGCCCGAGGACCAAACCTTGTTCTTGGGTGTGTGTTTTATTTTACAGCATAGCTCATTTCCTCCTTGCATCAATTTCCACTTTTGTCTTTGGCATGGGGTTTGTAACCAACTTGGCATGCAGCTGCCTCTAGCCTTTTCTATTTACAACTCAGAGTAAGGATTAGTAATGTAATATTTTGAATTCTGCATACTGACTTAGGTAAGTAAAATACACAATAGAGAAAGCTTTAAAAGCTTAGCTATTTTGGCACATAAGCAGTAAAAATGGTTTAGAATTGTAATCTGGTTCAGATCCCTGTACCAACCAGCTG
>NW_007784183.1:0-459 GCF_000696425.1 Galeopterus variegatus
AGTTCTTCTACCCGGACACTTGAGATTTCCAGTGACAAATGCATCCCTTGCTCTGAGAACTAGGCCAGGAGTACCCAGTGTAATTCTGTCCTCAAAAAGTCTAGCTCAGTTCAAACACTCCAAAGATCAGAATTTAAAGAAGGAAATGATATGAAAGCCAAACTATAGAGGACTCCAAAAAAGTAACTGAGAGCAGAATTTGAAATGTTAGGTTTAAATGCCCTAATATTTTACAAAGCAAAAAAGGAGCTCTATTAATATAATGCATGACAAGAAAGCAGTCTAGTCCATTTGGCAGGCTTTTCCTTGAGGTATCTGCGGTCTTATCAACAGTGAGAGCCGACACTGAGTCCTTATCCCCCATGGGGCATCGATCTGAGCCCTCAGCACGAGAGGAAGGCTCTGTGATTCCCCTCACTTCACAGGTAAGGCTGCTGAAGTCAGGAGACAGGTTAAGTA
>NW_007784183.1:5835-6279 GCF_000696425.1 Galeopterus variegatus
TAATGTGAAGAATAAAAAGCATGCACTTGAAAAAGATCACTCCAGGTTCAAATCCCAGCTCTTCTACTTTCCTAAATTGCCTAATTATGATGAGCTTTTTTTTCTCCTCATCTGCAAGCCAGAGCTAATAATATCTAATTCATAGCTTTGTTGTAAGGACTACACGGGCAGTGCACATTTCTGACATGTCATGAATACTCAGTAAATGTTAGCTATTATTATTTTTATTGCTTGGTGGTTTCTTAGCCAGGATATTGTCCCTAAAGAAGAGGAGGAAGAGCAAGAGGGGGAAGAAGGTATAAAATTATGAACGATTCAGGTTCAGAGACACAAGAGAGGCAAAGGACATCAGTGGAGACACACTGGGGGCACTGCTGGGGATCTGTGAGGTCTTCTCAAGGGATGCTGGCCCTGCAGGGTTTTGATCAAGAGACAGAATATACA
>NW_007784183.1:8285-8650 GCF_000696425.1 Galeopterus variegatus
CCCCAAAGGAATGAATCTCTAATGGTAAAATCACAGCTCTCAGGAGCAAGACAGCTGGGGTCAGGGGGAGTGGTGGTTTGGAGGACACTTCTCATCACAGTGAGTAAAAACCTTGATCCTCTACCTAAGGGTTAGTCAGTCTAGGAGGGCACTATCAGAGGAGGCTTAGAGGTCAGGTGTATGAACTTTAGACAGACCCCAAATTTAAAATTTAATCCTGGCTTACCCACTTACCAGCGCTGTGAACCAGCACATGTTTCTTTTACATCTCTGATCCTTGGTTGCGTCATCTATATATAACACGGGGCAATAATAGAATCTACTTCATATATTGTCTGTGAGAATTAAATGAGGTAAGACGTAAA
>NW_007784184.1:0-2815 GCF_000696425.1 Galeopterus variegatus
CACCTGGCCCTCAGAGACAAGGCTTCTGTTAGGATATTTTCAGATACTAGGTGTGAAAAAAACCTGGCAATTGGAAGCTTAAACCACAGACATGACATACAGTTAGGAGGTCTAGAAGTAAGAGGTCTCAAGCAATTTAGTGGCTCAGAGTTGTCAGCACTCCAGAGTCAAGTTGCTGAGATTCTCTTGGTTTTTGCCACAAGGTCACAAGATGGTTACCATGGATCCAGGCAGTACTTCCTCCCACTGGTACACTTAGCAAAAAGGAAAGCGAGAGGAGTCAGAAAGTACAACCCCCAATAATAATTTTTCTTATATCAAGGAAAAAAATGTTTCATACTCTCAAGAGGCTTACTTTATATCCCATTACCATAACTGGAACCAAGCCTGCCCTTTTCCCACTGGCAACGATTGAGATTAAAGTGACTGGCTTAATCAGTTTTAGCTTAGCCCCTGTACCAAGAGGCAGGTCTAACTTCACTGAGCCCATCGCTGCCTGTGCAGTACCTCAACAAAAGCAAGTTTCAGTTAGCAAGAAGGAAGAGAGGCAACAGTACTTGGGTAGATGAACAGCCACATCTGCCACAAAGCCATTTGAGCCTCCAGAAGCAAGAATCAGCCCTATGGCAGCCAGAGCCATATCTGCCTCATTTTGTATCCATCATTTCTTTGCACAGGGTGTTCACTCATATTTCAAATGGATGAAAGGCCTAAATATGCCTTGAAGAGGATGACAAAAAAACAGGAAAAACATTTTAGTGCTCATGTGTGGGGTTGGGGGGATGTGTATAGTAAGAGATATCAGGATTGAATCCAGTAAACATGAGTCACACTGATCTCTGAAAGACTGAATTTTTAAAAACTGAAGAAAAGCACATAACGGATACAAAGGTATGCAATAATTACTACTCACAATTTTAAAAAGTCATGTATGGGGTACACAGTAGTATATGATATAATGGTTATTTTTAGGAACAACTTCATAGGGATAGTGAATTTTCAAGGGGAGTCTGAAGGAAAAAAAAAACAATAAGAAAATGAGTTAAGGGACCCAGGGAAGGAACTGAACTAGAATCAGAAATGTCCAGTAAAGACTATTTTTTTAACCCCTTCCTATTTTTTTCCCTTAATTTTTCTGCATTATCTTCTACTAGCAGCCTCTTGTCATTCTCTGCCAAACTTTAGAAGTAGTCAATCCAGGGCTGGCCCGGTGGCGCACTGGAGAGTGCGCCGCTTGAGAGCGCGGCGGCGCTCCCACTGAGGGTTCGGATCCCAGGTGGAGACCGGTTCCCGCTCACTGGCTGAGCATGGTGCGGGCACAACACCGAGGGTTGTGATCCCATTGCTGGTCAATAAAAAAAGACAAAAAAGGAAAAAAAAAAAGAAGTAGTCAATCCATACCACGTCCAATCCTCACTTCCTAGGGAGTGTTCAATCCTAGGCAATTTGCTTTTACCCTCTTCATTCTACTAAACAAGAAAACACCCTTGGAAATTACCTAGTCTACAAGCCATCTCTTCTCCTCCTGCATGGAACCTCATTCCTGTGATAAAATGTACAGAAGAAACATTGTCTGAATGAGGGAAAGAAATTCTGAGCTCTAAAAAATGTAGAGTTTGTTATATCCAAAATCATGCTATCAGTAATAGTTTTTTCCTTCATCCCCCAGTGCCAGTTTTCTTATGAAAATTAGCTCATTAATAATTGCAATTTGTGGTAATGGGCATGCTGATAGTATTGACCTGACCATCACATCTTGGGCACAAGTGGTGACAGTCAGCTTTGTACTCCATGAATATGCATAATCAATTAAAAACAAAAAGAATATCTACCAAAAATATATATATTTTAGCTCATTAGACTTTCACATTCCCTAAACTGAAGTGATTAGGAAAGGAGATTAGCTCAGAAGATTCTTTGCAAAAAACACTATAGAAGATTGCAAGACACAAGCCTGAGTCCAAAAGAAATGTAGAGTGTTGGATAGCACTCTTAGAGACTGGGCAAATCCCTTAAATTCTTGGGTCTCAGTTTTCCCACATTTAAAACTGGAAGGAGAAAGGGAGTTAGAAGATCTCTGTAAAATTTTTTAGCCACAACAGTTTATAATTTTATGAAATTTCTGTCTCAAAAAATCACCAACAACCCTTTTAATTGTTACATATAGAATCCTTTAGTCTTTTTTCACTTTCCCATTCCTCTGCAGCATTTGGCAGTTTTTTTTTTTTTAAGTGTTTTAATGTTTTCATTCTTTTTTTTTTTTTTTGCCTTGCATTTGGCATTCTTGACTACATTTTCTTCCTACCCTTGACTTAAGTGAAAGGTTGTGATTTCCTTAAGAGCAAGCAACACTCAAGACTATTTGCATATGGTCATGTAGGATGGTTGTTACCTAACCCATCACGTCCATAAGGCACTATTGAAATCTAAGCCATCATATTTATGCATTTACCATAAAACTTTTCCATTGATGACAGTAAAGGATCTTGTCCTTCTGAAAAAGATAACTTTTTCTAATTCACACAAAGGATCTTACAGGCAGTAGCACTGGCAGCAGGGCTCATTTTTTCTTGTGCTTTGCATTAGCAACTCATCTGGTACCTAGTAGATCATCAATGATGTATGTTTGAATAAATGAGAATCAAGAGTGTTAAAGAGTAATCAGAAATGAGGTTAGAATCATGGAGGTCTTATATGCCAGGTCAATGAGTCTATCCCTAATATATTAAACAGATGGGGAACCAATGAAACCTTCTGGACAGAGCTATTAAAATTTTGATCAAAGCTGTGATTTTAAGATTAAAATTAAACCGTC
>NW_007784185.1:0-600 GCF_000696425.1 Galeopterus variegatus
ATGGTAGAAAATGGCAGAGCAGCAAGAGACTAACCAAGTAGGTTTTAATGACAACTGAAGACTAAGAATTATATAGTCTTTCATTATTCCAGCACTTTGATGGAAGCCAAAAAAAAAAAAGCTACTGTATAAATAACATATTTATTTTACAGTATTTTTAGACAAATTCCTCAATTCCTTCCTTCAAGTATAGCTATAATAGTTATGGATCCTTTTCCTTATATTCTTAGAATGAAAACATATTTTATGGCATATTTCACACTCCTTTTCCTTAAATTCTTAGAATGAAAACATATTTTATGGCATATTTCACAAGATGATACATCAGATAATTAACTCATATAATTTTATACTATAGCAAGCCACATAATAACTGAAAACAAACTTTAATTAGTATTATCATTATTATTTTCTTTGGGTTTTCTTTGTGTCCTCTACCATCAAATGCACATTTCTAAATTGGATTTACCTACAGTACAGTATAGATTGATTAATTTAATTTTCTTCTCGCCTAGTGTATAATCTCATCATGGTGGCTAATAGTATTTTGATAAACTTTGAATTTGAATTCATGGCAAAATGCCAAAAGTATTAATGGGT
>NW_007784185.1:2605-2815 GCF_000696425.1 Galeopterus variegatus
TATTTAATTGATCTATAAAGGAAGAAAAAATGAAAAAAAGAAGACGTAAGAAAAATCAAGTGGATCAAAGCCTACAATAAAAATAATCATGTTAGTTTTTCCATATATAGGATCATGTCAAGTGCAAACAGTGACAGTTTGACTTCATATTTTCCAATTTGGATGCCCTTTATTTCTTTCTCTTGCCCGATTGCTCTGGCTGATACTTCC
>NW_007784186.1:0-314 GCF_000696425.1 Galeopterus variegatus
CCTAATTTTTAAGATCTGTGAATGAAGCTTATAGAACAGAACATAGTTAACTATCTTCATGTTATTGGTCTAAACAATGATTTCCAAAGCAAAGCACAAAGGGCCTTAGTGAGAAAAGAAATGAAAAAATAAATTAGACTATACTAAAATGAGAATTTTGTTTCTCAAAGTCGACCTAAAGAAGATTAAAGACAAGACACGGAAAGGGGATAAATAACTTCAATACATACGATATTAGAAAATTCACAAAACTCCTACTAAAAATAAATTTTAAAAAGAGACAATCTCATAAAAAGGAAAACATTATTTGAATA
>NW_007784186.1:2197-2815 GCF_000696425.1 Galeopterus variegatus
TAAAATTAGTAGAAATGGAGTGCTAAACACAAGGTCAGGCACAGAGTAAGTGTTCAAAAATTCTAGTTGCTAATAGAATGTTTTAAACATTTTTGGATGTTTTCAAGAAATGTAAGAGACCAGTTGTAATTACCCCTGAGCTGAAAAAGGCAGGCATCTTACATCAAGGCCTATAGTAACTTCTCAGTCTTGGCCTCAGTTCAGCTCTTAGTGAACCTGAAGAAGCAGATGACTTTTACTCCCACAATGCAGGCCTTCTCCAGCTTCTTGAATTCCATACAGGGGAGGAGTATCATTGCAATCAGAACTTGTAGAAACTGAAAGTTTCTAATAACTCAGTAGTCACCGAGTCGACAAGTCCATTGGTTTCCATTTGGAAATACCCGGTGCTTGTCAGATCAGGAATTCAGAACACGGACAGCATAATTCATAGTATTGTCAGTTTGGGAGTTAGGGTGAGAAATGGGCCAAGTGAGGAAATATGGGAAGGTTGGAAGAAAATGCACAATGATGAAGGAAAAATGAGTCACCAGAGAGTCAGAGCTTTTGTATCAGAATGAACCGGAATGAACGCTGTAGAAAAATTGCTATCGTTAACAATATTTTAGACCAATTGGA
>NW_007784187.1:0-2815 GCF_000696425.1 Galeopterus variegatus
CCACGCACGGCTGTTTGCACAATGGGTGATATCACCCAACAGCTGTCTTGGACTGGAAACCGAAATACTTGTAGAATTGCAGTTCTTTGTCTTACCTACTTAAATTTGTCTCTTTTCCAAAATACCAAAACAATAAAAGAATGGTTGGCTTGCTTCACTGAGAAATTATTCCTGTAACTTTAAATAAATTGTTTTATAGCTTATTCTTCTAATGTTTTGTTGTCATTGTCCCTAATTGTAAATTTGCTTTCAAGAATCATTCACTATGATTATACAGACATGAGCTTTTCTATCTAGTATTTTGGTAAAACAGGAAAATTGATTTTGTAAAAATTCATTCTCCATCTGTAATCCGTGGGTAGGAAATGGGTGAAAAGTCATGCTTTACCTGCCCACTGTCCTCAAGATGACCCGAACCAGACCTTTAATATCTCACGTGTTGCATAATTTTTGATTAGCATCTGGATTAGCTGAACGCAATGAGCAGAGCTCTCTGTACCTTGTTCTACATAATAAATTTGGTTATTTACTGATATCCCTTGGTCCCACTCTTATGAAAACAGTAGGTTCTTCCATCATCACCAAAAATTGCTTCATCACTTAAATCTTGATCTGTGATATTCTTACTTTTCTACCTGTTTTTCCATCCTCTTATCTTGGGTCTCCATCTCATCATGAAATCCATCCCCCGATTTTTTACCCCCTAAGTTGGGCATCGTGTTAACTCTCTTTATTCCCAAAGATGCATGCTTGTGAGGGAGTGACAAAGTCTCTGGAGAGTAGTACTCCTGAGATCCACAGACCGCGCCCGTGTCACAGTGGGTCTGCACAGACATGCCTTACAGCCCAACGAATTTTCATAAACTAAAAACTTATCAGGGCACTTCAAAAAATTCTGTGGACTTTTTGAAGTACCCTCATATTTCACCAGCACCCAGATGAAGAAGAATAATTTCTGAACTTTTATAGCGACTCGACAGAAAAATGTCAGTTGAAATTAGTCATCTAATAAATAAAAATCAGGGCTTGTATTTCACTTGTCTTCTTATTCCATTTTTAGTCATTCATTTTTATTGAATTTTTTAAAATGTATTGAGCCATAAAAGATTAGAAATAAACAAAATGAAACAACAGAATCAGTCCTTCACCTCCAATCATTTGAGCACTGATGTGGATGACCTAAGACACCTATCGGATTTTGCACTTGAGTATTTTCAGCTGCTAATTTGAGCGTTCCTGTGAGAGCCAACCCTTCACCTGAGGCTCAGCGCTCAAAAGTCAGGATAACATGCCGTAATAACTTCGTATAGCATACATTATACGAAGTTATACGACTGTCTTCTTATTCCATTTTTAGTCATTCATTTTTATTGAATTTTTTAAAATGTATTGAGCCATAAAAGATTAGAAATAAACAAAATGAAACAACAGAATCAGTCCTTCACCTCCAATCATTTGAGCACTGATGTGGATGACCTAAGACACCTATCGGATTTTGCACTTGAGTATTTTCAGCTGCTAATTTGAGCGTTCCTGTGAGAGCCAACCCTTCACCTGAGGCTCAGCGCTCAAAAGTCAGGATAACATGCCTACCATGAGCTTTTTCATCAGAGGCTGTCTCACTCTCCCTGGCCCTAACCCATTTCTTGGGGCTTAACAATGTGTCTATTCAGGGCCTTAATGAGCTGGCTTTCTTGGGGTCCTGCCTTGCAAATATCAGGGAATCCTGGATATAACTAGGAAAAGGTTCCTTGGCTGAAGGCCAACCTCCAGTGTGATGATTACATCATGGCCTCCACTACAGAAATTATTTTCCTGGTTCTTATATAGAAGCTGACACACAGGGCTGAACTTTTCCTCCTCTCATGCCAAGATTGTCTGCGGATGTCAAACTTTCCTGTTGTGAATGGGTACAAGCTGTGATATTGCCATTTGAGGACTTCCAGTAGCGGTAAGAGGAACATTACGAATCAATTCCCCTTGGAGAGGAAGTGCCTATTCAAACAGTGCTTGTAGGTCATGAGCACAGTAGCTGCCTCCTTCCTACATGAATGTCCCTGGCTTCTAAATTGCCGATTCTCCCACCACAGGTGTTTGAATTGGCATGACGTGAGGATGCTTAGCAGAAGGAGCATTTGCCATATTCCCACTTATCCCACACGCACTTTGGGAAAGAATTGGCTATGTGCATTTTCCTGGAAGACAGAATTTCCTTTGTTCATTGATTGTGTCTTTAATTTATAACAAATGCCTTCAAAATGGGACAAATGGAACATAGTAAGCCTTCTACAAATTCTAGTAGCAAGTGACCCAAGGCTCACTCTCTATTTTTTTCCATTGCCTCATAGATGGACTGTTGAAATGAAAAGGTAATATACAGAACCATAAATCTGGAAGGGCCCTTAACGATCAGCCAGCAAACCCCTCTCCCATTTTATAGATGATAAAACTGAAGCCCACAGAAAGCAGGTGACTTGCCAAAGATGAAATTCAAAATGCAAATTGGATTTCAGGGTTTTATGTTTTTGTTTTGTTTCTGTCAACTTTTGATGGAGGTAGACTATACCTACAAAAAGGTCACAAATCGTTAATTGCAACACTCAACAAATTTTCATAAACTAAATGCACCCATGCAACCAGCACCCAGATCAAGGAGCAGAACAACTCTAGCACCCCCCAAAGCTTCCATAATCCACCCTACCTACTACTCCCAAGGGTAACATTCTAGCATGATGTGTTATTTTTGCCTATTACTAAATGTTGTATAAATGAAATTATATACAGTGTTACTCTTGTGCCAGCCTGCCTTCATTCA
>NW_007784188.1:0-2815 GCF_000696425.1 Galeopterus variegatus
TGTGGTGAAAACTCAGGACAGGGGATTAGGAAGTGATGGAGATAAATGGCTATTTTATACAAGGGGGTTAGGAAAGGCCTCACAGAGGAGCTGACATTGGAGTAGAGGCAGGAATATAGCAAAGGATGCTGTGATTTGGGGGAAGTACATGATGGCCTCGGGGTGTGGTAAGTAGGAAGTGGCAGAGGTGCAAACAGCCCGGAGTGTTCTCAGAACAGAACTAAGCTAGATGTTGGTAGAGTAGAGTGATAGGGAGATGGAGGAGGTGATGTGAAGGAGTCAGAGGGGTTAGAATATGTAAGATCTGGTGGTCCCTGGGGAGGGCTTTGGAGTCTGTGGAAAGCCTTTGTAGGGTTCAAGGAGAGAAGAGACATGGTCTGACTTACATTCAGAACATAAGCCCCTCTGATTCCTCCATGGAAAGCCTTAAGGGTGTGGAGGTGGGAGGCAAGTGAGGAAGCAAGGGGCCCTGTGGGAGACTGTCCCTCGCCAGGACGAGGGGCTGCTGTGGTTTGAATGTGTCCCCAAAGTTCATGTGTTGGGAACTTAATTGCCATTGTGGCCATATTAAGAGGTGGTACCTTTAAGAGGTGATTAGGCTATGAGGGTCCCACCCTCATGAATGGCTGTGGGAGTGGCTTCTGGTAGACTCAGCCCCCTTCCTGTCTGTCTTGAGTGGACTTCCTCAGCATGTGATACCTCCCGCCACTGGATGGCCCTTACCAGATGCCAGCAGATGATCTCGAACATCCCACCCTCCAGAACCGTGAGCCAAATAAACTTTTCTTTATCAGTTACTCAGTCTGTGGTATTCTGTTACAGCAGCAGAAAACAAACCAAGACAGAGGCAGTGGTGTCTTGGACTAGAACAGTGGTCCTGGAGATGATGGGAAGTGATACGATTTGGAATGTATTTTAGAGGCAGAGCTGACTGATAAGGGAGAGAGTGGGATTAGGGACTACTTTTAGGTGCTTGATCTAAACATCTTGGTGAACAGGGACACGTTAATTGATAATAGGAAGGCTAAGGGCAGAGCAGATTTTGACTTTTGTCTTAAACATGTCAAGTTCAACAAGCTTCTTATATATCCAGTGGAGTATAGTCACGTGAGTCTGGAGCTCAGTGGAGAAGTTGTGGCTGCAGATAAAAATTGGGAGTCTTCAGCATAGAGCCCAGGGGCTGGATGTGAGCAGTAAGAAGAGAGGATAGACAGAGGCAAGGGCTAAGGCTAAGCTCTGGGGCATTATTTAAAGGTTGAGAAGAGGAGGGAGAATTCAGCATTCTTTTATTCTGGGAAGCTCAGCATAGACAAACATAAATCCTATATGCCCATTTCCTTCGGTCCCAACAAAAAGCTCTGTGCTTTTTGTGTGTGTTGGGGACACAGGGGACAGAGGCTGGTAATCGTCGTCTTTCTCCTTTCTCATCCTTCCGTTTTTCATTTTTTCCTTTTCCTCCTCTCTCTTCCTTCTCCCTCCTCTTTCTTTTCTTGATTAATTCCCAAATTCTAGAGATCCCCAGGCTGGCCAGGCGTGGGTCGTCTTGCATCTCCTTGCATTTCCCTGTCCCTGGTGATGTCCAGAACATGTCCAGTGCCATTGATGATGTGACAGTAATTCAGAATTCTTGATAAATTCACTGTCACACTGTAGGGGAAGTTGGGGAGGAGGAAGAAAAATAAACCACCAAACCCCAGAGACCTCTCTTTGTTGTTCTGAAGTTCTGCTGAGAATCAGAGGAAGGATTTGGCAGGGCATAATAAAAAATGACTCTAGTTTCCTGCTGATTCTTAGAATGATGTCTTTTGATTACATTCTTTCAACTTGTAAAATAGTAACTTCAAATTCCCATGGGTAGGACTTCTGACATTGCTGCCCTCAGTGGCTCTAGTTGGTGGGACAAAGTCAAAGTGTCCTTTCCTCCCTCCTCAGCTGCCCTGTACTCTGGGGAGAAGTGCATGTTGCTAAGACTCTTAGGTGCTGTGTAGCAGGAGGAACAGATGGGAGGTTCGATGAAAGAGAAATATAGCACACACACAAAAAGAAAAGGTATTGGCAAAACAAAGTAATTTTTTTAAAAGTGTGAAATCTGAAAATCAGTCCTGGAGATCCAATCTTCAGGTCCTGGCTTTGATTGGAAAGGGTTTTGCTTTGTCAGGGTAGTAGCAGCTGATCTTCTCTACTCCACAGAATCCTGAGAGAGCCAACACCTGGAAGCACAAAATGATGAGAGGATTTCTTCCAAGACTTTTAAGAAATGGGGGAGGGAAGGAGGATGCTGAAGAGAAGTTTCTTAGAAGCAGCAACCAAAGCCTTTAAAGGAATAAAAAATTATAATGATGATGATAATAGCCACCATTTAGTGAGAGCTTACCATATGTCAGGCATCATGCTATATTTTACATGTTTTATTTCAATTATTTATCACTATAGCCTTACAAGGGAGATACTAAAGGGAGGTATCCCGTTTTATCAGTGAGGAAACAGAGGCTTAAAGAGGTTGTATAAATTGCCCAACATTACAGGCCAGCAGGTGGTAGAAATTTGAAACCAAATCTGATTCTGAAACCCAAGCTCTTAAATCTAAATCATATATACTGGACACAGTGGTGCACAATTCAAGTTTTTTTTCCTGACAGTATGCGCGAGTAGTCATTGATTCCAGTGAAACTCATTCACTCATCAGTATCTGTTCTCCTTAATACTAAATCATGCATCATAGGAGTATTCAAAGATATGTCACAAAGCAGTTTACAGTCTAGGGCCGGCCCGGTGGCGCACTGGATAGTGCGCCGCTTGGGAAGCGCGGCGGCGC
>NW_007784189.1:0-2815 GCF_000696425.1 Galeopterus variegatus
CCTGGTGTGTGGTGTTGGAGCCTGAATTTGAACAAGGTGAGGGAGACATCTGCACAGGTGAACAGGCTGTCATAGGGTGTTGGAGCCCCAGCAGGGTGAAGAGGGCATCCATACATGGTGGGCAGGCTGGTGTGGGGTGTCAGATCCCAGGCAGAATGGAGAAGCCATGCATGTGGTGGGGGTGGACGGGCACCTGATAAGAGTGTCAAAACTGGAGCAGCAGAAGAATGGCTGGGGGAGGAAAATACGAGAAGAACCTAATGAACCTGGAACATCATATTCCAGAAAGTAAGCATGTGCTCCAAGAATGGTGGAGACAAATCAAAGGACATGGAGACAAGGGACATGGAAACCATCTCGAAGCAGATTCCATTGCTGAAAGCTGAGACAATTGAAGCATCAGATTAATGAGAATAATGAGTTGAAGAAAATAGAAATCCATGCATCACATTGGTATAAATGAACGGAGGAATGAATGCATGAATTGAAAGTCTGAGGAGGAACGGGATGTTTACATAGTCTCAAAGTACCTCCCTACAAACAGTTAGTAATTATAAATGGAAAAGTGACTTTACAATAGAAGTCTGGAAGACCCCCCCCCCCCTTCATCAAGTGACCAAACTGAGCATCGTCAGTAAAGGGACAAATCAAAATCGTGTACTACCTGATAAGATGCACGAGAAGATCACAGCATCACTAATGACAAAGATGTGTAACCTGAATCTGAAGAGCTAAACCCCAACTGATGGACATTCTACGATTTAACTGGCCTGTAATCTTCAAAAATGTCCATGTTGTAGAAGACTAAGGAATAATCCAAATTACAGAAGACTAAAGAGACATGACAACTAAATACAACATGTGACTCTGAGCTGAATTGTTTTATTACGAAGTATATTACTGGAGAAAACTTGCTTGAATGAGGTCTAAGGATTTAATGGAGTAACATATCAGTGTTAATTCTGATGCTGATGTATGCACTGTGGTTTTATAAGAGAATGATGTCCTTTCCTGTAGGAACTGCACACTGAAGTCTTCGAGTGTGGCAAAGCATCTTATTGGTAAGTTCTTCATCATGGTTTAGGAAAAAATAAGTTGTTTCTACTTTGAGTTGAGATTGTGTACAAATAAAACAAAGAGAGAGTGGGAGAAGAAAAATGGAGACAAGGAGAGATAACTCTTTCTAGGAGTTTATTATAAAGAGGAGCATGAGACAGTCGCTGGTGGAGGACGATGAAGTTGAAAGGACTTTCTAAGATGAGGGTACAAGGCGAGCATAGAAGTTTGGATCAGTCATCCAGGGAAGGTGGCAGTTTATTCTTCAGTGATTGCCAGGAAGACAATGTCACATACCTCTCCATAGACCTGTGCTTTCCAAAGTCAATCCTACTTTCGGAAAGAACTTCTTTGTACCTAGGATAGGTTGGAATTGCTGTATTTTGTTTATTTCCACTTCTCTGTGAAGATAGAGAACAATCATTGCCATATTTGTTAAAAATCAATTCTCATCTTCCTTTAAAATTCCTTTCTAGAGAGAACAGAGCTGAGGACACCAGAGGTGGGAAAGGGTGGAGGGGAGTTAGAGAGAAATTGTTCAAGGGCCACAAAAATTTTTTACATGTGGAATGATAAAATAAAAAAAAAATTCCTTTTTAGGCTCAAACAATTTGGGTCATTCATCGAACAAATTTTTACTGAATTTGACTCTATGAAGCAGGGGTTAATTAGTTTGGGCATAAAACAGGTATATAGAATGATAAAATAAAAAAAAAATTCCTTTTTAGGCTCAAACAATTTGGGTCATTCATCGAACAAGTTTTTACTGAATTTGACTCTATGAAGCAGGGGTTAATTAGTTTGGGCATAAAACAGGTATATGTTCCCAGACTTTCCAGATATTAGACGCTAGTGGGAGCAGCTTACATTAAACAGTCAAAGAAGCAGTTATGGTGAGCCCTCCAAAAAGAAAATACAGGGATTTAGATAGAATATAAAAAGAAGCTTGAATTTAAATTGGGGACTCAAGGAGTGCCTGATTAAGAAGGGCCAGTTTTGAATTGGGACAGAAAGGTTGAGAAGGTCATAGCTGGGCACAAAGCTGAGAGACGAGCCCTTGCAGCACAGAGCGAGCAGAGATCTGACCTTGCCAGGCCGAGGGTTTGCAGTAACAACAGGAAGCCATTGAGAGGTTTTAGTAAGGGGGTGCCATCACCAGCTTCGTGTGTATTTTCTTAAAAGATCACTTTGACTGCTTTGTGGAGACTGGATTGTTGGAGACAGATGTGGAAGCAGAGGCCAGTGAAGAGGCTGTTTCCCTAAACCAGGTGAGAGAGAATGGGAGCTCATGCCAGGGTGTTCTCAGTGGCACTGAAGAGATGTCGATGGACTTGACATGTAATTTTTGACAATAGAGTCGATAGAACTTGTTGATGGATTAAGTGTGTGGTGGTGGAGAGAAAGAAGGAGATGAGAAAAAAAATCAAGGATGGCTCTCGGGTGTGATCAAAGCAGTAGCAGGAGAAGCAGGAGACTGTGGGGTCATGGAATTCGAATGTGGTTGAGAAATCAGCCAAGACGAAGAGAAAAGCTCCTGTTGGGTTTAGCAACATGGATCCCACAGGTGACCTTAGCAGAACAGTTTGGGTGGGTTGTGAGAACAGAATCCTCCTTACCGTGTGCTGAATAGTGAATGAGGACTGGGAGGTGAAGAAATGGAGACTTGGCAATGAGACTCTGGAGAAACTCGACAGTGAGGGAGAGTAGAGAGAACTGTAGCTAGTGAGGGGTAGGCGGTCAAGGAAGGGTGTGATAAGAC
>NW_007784190.1:0-2815 GCF_000696425.1 Galeopterus variegatus
AATTTGGTAATCTTCTGACTTTCCTGTTGCTTCTCAGGCCTGGATATCTGCATAGCGCTGTACTGTATGATATAAGTAGCCAGGCTACATGGGGCCATTTAAATTTAAATTAAAAACAGTTTCTGGTTCACCAGTTGTAGTGTCCACATTTCAAGGGCTCAGTTGCCACAGTTGGCAAGTGAAGATATAGATCATTTCCACCATTGCAGAAAGTTCTATTGGACACACTAGGTCATAGACTTCTCCTATAACTCAATTTTCCCTTTTATTTGGTGTTATTTATATTTTTTCCAGAACCTTCCTTGCAGGATGGATTAAAGCTCTTAACATGGAGGCTCTGAATTTTCACACAGTTTTTGGTATCTAAGGGGATTTTATGTCATTTCTGTTTCTGAGACACAGGAAGCCAGCTGTCCATGGCTCTTTCAGTCAAGTGGGGAGATCCTCTAACCTAAACTTTCCTCTCCATCTGGTTAGCAAAATAGTGTTACCACCCACAGATGAATCAAGGGCACTGCTGAACTGGCTACAAAAATCAAGTTAAGCCAAAAGTGGCTGGAAATTGCCTTTCAGTTGAAACCGAGTAATTAGAAAATAATAAATCTTACTATGTAAAAATGCATCTACATGTGCTAATTTTACTAATTCTCCTTATTCGTGTTTTACTTCTCATTTGCTTAGATTTGTAGCTGAGGAAGGGTAAGGAATTTGGACCTTCCTCCAGGAATTTAGTGGGTATTTAATCATTCCTGGCTGTTGGTTGATATCAAAGGAGAAGACATCACTCTCCCACAGAGTTTGGGGATGTCCAGCTGCCTGGTGAGCACAGAAGCACTGCAGAGGGAGAAGAGGTGGATTAACTCGTCAAATGAGATGGGGGGTGAGGGATGTAGGTTCCAATTGACTTCAAAAAAAGAAAAAAAAATCCAGGAATGTAGGCTGTTTGGACTCCACTGGAATTCACTTGTCTGAATGTGGCCACTAGAAAAAAACCATCAGCTGCATGGAAACAGCAGGCTTCCTTGACGAAGGGACATCCCTTTATCTTGAAATGGAGAAGTTAAAAGAGCTACTTAAGGAGCACATCAATTTGCTTCTGTAATTCCGTGTCAAGTCCCAGGGGGGTCTTTATGAATGAGCCCCTGTCTGGCTCAAGCCCCCAGCAGGCTCCTGTAGGGGCTTCTCCTCAGATGCCAAGGGAGATTGCTACTTATGGCTGACCTGGACGGGCTTGTGGCTGTCTGCGATCTGTTCAGCTCTAATTGCTCACTGGGACGTGGCTGGGTGGAAGTCTCAGGACAGACCGCCAATATTGCAGTTGGCCTCTTTGAAAGGCTAAGGATCGGCTGGTGTCCAGTCCTGGGTTCATTACAGATTTGCTAAGTTCATTTCACAAACTTTCTGGCCTTGGGTCCCCAGTGATGGCACAGTATTTTAAAATAAGTCTTCCTTCTGTAAATGATTCATGACACCATTATAAGGGGGGAAAAAAGCAAAATGAAATACTCCAGTGGTTTAGCTATCCACTGCGGCATAACAAATCGCCCCAAGATTTAGCATGTTAAAACATCAACAATTTATTCTTTCTCACGACTCTGGGGGTTGGCTGGAGTCAACTGAACAGTTCTGCTCCGCTCGGTCCGCCGTGGAGTTACTCATTCAACTGGTGACTGGATTGAAGCAGAAAGGATCAGATTTTGTTCTCTCTCTCTCTTTCCACGTGGTATCTATCGTCTGAGCCTCTTTCTGCGGTGACCAGATCCCAAGATGGTGAAAGTGGAACCCACCAAGCCTTTAAAGCTAAGGCCCAGAACTGGCACAGTGTCATTTCCGCCACATTCTGCTGGTTGAAGCAAGTCACAAAATGAGCCCAGATTCAGGGGTGGGGGAGGGTAGACTCCACCTTTTCCTGGGAGGAGTGGCACATGCCTACCGGGTGGGAGGAATTGTTGGTGGCCGTATTTTTAGACAAACTACCACTTAAAAGAAATGCCTGGAGATCTTCAGTTTAAAAACCAGAAGATGTGAAAAGATGAAGTGTTTGGCTACTGCTCGAGCTTCTGCCTAATATTCATCTAGTGCTTACTACCTGCCAGATGCACGCTAAATGCTTTATGGCACGTCATATTATCTGATCCTCAAGAAACTTTGCAATGCGTCCATTTACAGGGAGGTAACCGTGGCCCAGAAAGGTTGAGTAACTAGCCCAAAGTCACACAGCCCTGGATGGAGCTGGGCCCAATCCCGGGCATTTCTGGCTTGGGATCCCCCTGCCTTAAACTGGCAGTAGTCCCTGTCCCAGACAGGTAGGGATGGGCAGGTAGGGATGCCCTAAAGTCCTTGGGAGCAAGCGGGGTTCCAGAAAGGTCTTCCACTTTCCAGCACATTTATTTTGTGCCTTCTGAGTGTGGAGCATGGTCCTGCTCACTGTGCAGATGGAGCACAGGTCACTTAGAACAGTGACATTCAGGGGACATAATACACACACAGGAGAGGTGTGGCTGGGAGAGCCCCTATTAAGTTACCGACTTCTCCTAGACATGTTTACTGAGCAGCCACTATGTGCTGGGCTATTTCAGGTGAGGGGAATACACAGGGAACAAAATAGAGATCTCTGTCCTCATATTCTTGGGGAAACAGGAGGCAGATAATTAACAATTTAAATGTGCAAAACATGTAGTATGTTAGGTAGTGTTAAATGAATAGAAAGATTAAGTAGGGGAGAGGGACAGGAAGCTGTGTGTGTGTGTGTGTGAGAGAGAGAGAGAGAGAGAGAGAGAGAGAGAGAGAGAGAGAGAGAGAGAGAGAGAGGGAG
>NW_007784191.1:0-387 GCF_000696425.1 Galeopterus variegatus
ATAAAATCCCGACTTTGAAAGTGTGCAGTTTAGTGGTTTTTAGTGTATTCGCAAGGTGGTTGTGCAACAGTTTAATTCAGAATACTTCTTTCACCCCAGATAGAAAGTCCTCGCTCCTTTCTCTCACCAGCCCCTGACAGCCACTGATCTGCTCTGTTTCTATGGATTTGCCTACTCTGGACATTTCATAGAAATGGAATCCTACAATATGTGGTCTTTTGTGTCTGGCTTTTCACTTAGCATAAGGTTTTCAATGATAACGTTTCATAATGCTGTAGCACGTATCAACGCTTCGTCCCTTCGTATGGCCGCATAATACTCCGTCGTATGGGTAGACCACAACTTGTTAATCCATTCATCAGCTGGTGGACAATTGGATTGTTTCCA
>NW_007784191.1:2438-2815 GCF_000696425.1 Galeopterus variegatus
TCAACTACAATGTATATTAAGAAGGTAAATTTTTTAAAAAATCTGTTATATAAAAAAATTTTAAAAATAGATAAATAATTTTTTAACAGACTATTTTTTAGAGCAGTTTTAGGGTCATACCAAAACTGAGCAGAAGGTACAGAGATTTCCCATGTACCCCTGTCCCCCGCCCAACATGCACAGCCTCCCCTGCTGTCAGTGTCCCTCCCCAGAGTGGTACGGTTGTCACAGTTGATGAACCCACCCTGACATATCATCACCCAGAGCCCCTGGTTTATATCAGGGTTCACTCTTGGTGCTGTCCATTCTGTGGGTTTTTTTTTTTTTTTCCTTTTTGTCTTTTTTTTTTACTGACCGGCAACAGGATCGCAACCCTC
>NW_007784192.1:0-844 GCF_000696425.1 Galeopterus variegatus
GGGTTGTCTTGAGGATGAAAGAGTATAGAGTCCCTAGCACATTTTCAGGTGCAAAATAAATTTTCTTTTTTTATTTTTTAAAGATGACTGGCAAGGGGATCTTAACCCTTGACTTGGTGTTGTCAGCACCACACTCTCCCAAGTGAGTGAACCCACCATCCCTATATAGGGATCCGAACCCTTGGCTTTGGTGTTACCAGCACCACACTCTCCCAAGTGAGCCATGGGCCAGCCCTGCAAAATAAATTCTTAATAGCTGGTAAATATCATTATCATTATTGTTTCTTGATAGACTTGAATTACAGCAAGGGAATGGCACTTCCAATTTATTTGGTTGGTTTATTTCAGAAAATCCTATTGCTGAGAATATCTGTCCCCTGTACAATAAATAAACTGATTCAGTTGAATATAGCCTTTGCTATCTCACTTGACCCCTCCTTTTTGCCCTGTTCCCCAACATATACCCAGTTATTTAACCCATGAAGAATACCACCATCATAGAATTACCCAGCCCCCAGGGATTCTAGAAAGGAGAGGTATAGTCAAGTCTTATCTTAGTGAGTAAAATACACTCATCCTTGGAAATAAAGACATTTAGCTTTCTGTGTAAGGCAAACTGCCTCAGGTAGCTGAACATCTTTTTTTCCAGAGAGAGTTTTATTCACTCTCCTTAGAAGTGGATCCAATACTTAGTAATTAGTTTATTTGTGTTGTTTATAGTGTAGTTTTCCACAGAGAGCTTTCAACAAAGAACTTTAAATTGCACATACTTTTAAATATTTTACATTAAAAAATTGGAGAAAGCCTGAAATTTCTTGTATTTATCTCCTTCCTCTTTTTTTTT
>NW_007784192.1:2584-2814 GCF_000696425.1 Galeopterus variegatus
GAGTCATTCAGTTTTAGTTTCACTAAAATTATATCCTAAGCTGAAAAATTATAAGGTATTGCTAATAAAAGCACAATGGATACAAATAAAGCACTTTGAATAATATTTAAAGTATGTACTAATGCTTTTACATTCAATGAATACAATATTAATTAAAAAATTAATGGTGTCTACAGACATACAGAATTTTAATTACATAAAGCTTGTTGGGAAGAAAAACTCCAAATCCC
>NW_007784193.1:0-720 GCF_000696425.1 Galeopterus variegatus
TGCTTGTGCCTGTAGGTATCAGGGGAGAGGCTCTCTGATAAATGTATGTCCTGCCTAAATAAGAAAGTCTTCTAAAATGGCAAAGAAGTGGCTTCAGAGCTCCACACAGCGTCCTGTAAGTCTCAGCCACTGTGTCCTGTTAGGTATGGTTTCCATGTACTGGATCAACTAACACTTTGTAGGCTCTTCAGGAGGTTGTGTCACTAGCAGTGGGAAGAATACGATGTCATTCGTGTTCAGTGTGAGTTGTGCAAACAGGCCCTTCTTATAGTGTCTTGGAAATCACAGCAGACCCCTTGAAACTGCACTCCTCCCCAGAATGCAGTGTGTTGTTTCTTTGTACGTATGTGTGCTCTCTTCTTTGTTTCTACTTGGCACAAGAGAACATTTCTGCAGTCAGGTGAGACTTTTGCAAAAGGGAAGAGGGAGCCACACCTCCTCAAACATGATGAGATGTGGGAGCTTACAGTGCAAAAAGTTATAACGGTAAACGTTATTTAACAGTTGCAGCAATAGAGTAAACGTTATTTAACAGTTACAGCAATAGGTGATGGGATGTGAAGGGGTTATGTCAGGGTTAAATGGAGGAGGGCCCAACTGGGTTGGCTCTCATGGGAATTTGAAATTACAGAATGAAAGTCCTGGTGGTTACCTAGAATGCGAATAATAAAGTTTGCATCCAGAGCAAAATGAAACAGTGGTGGCAATCAGTCCTGTAGG
>NW_007784193.1:2505-2814 GCF_000696425.1 Galeopterus variegatus
CTGGGAGTGCTGGAAATATACTAGGATCAACAGGACCAGGAAGTGTCAGTGAAGCTAACTAAGCTGTTTTTATTAACAGTTGAGGTTGTGTCAAGCAGTGGAGGATCAAGCCCTGTTGTGGGCATGGAGAGGGGCCTCTACCAGCAAAGACAAGGTGCCAGGGTGAGACCCATGTAGCATGTGGTTGCTGTAGAGATAATTCAGTGGTATACGTGTCTCTGATCCTGGACACAGAATCTGTACCTTATAGGAAATGAGTTCTGAAATAAGGTAATTTTGTGAATGTTTAAAATGCCTGGAGCATTAAAG
>NW_007784194.1:0-277 GCF_000696425.1 Galeopterus variegatus
GGTACGGGCGCGACACTGAGGGTTGTGATCCGTTGCCGGACATGAAAAAAGACAAAAAGGGGGAAAAAAAAGTGCCCCTTTCTGCTGGAGAAACTGTTTTAGAAATTTTATGGTTGGCTGTCTTAATCATGAACTCTGGCTTCTGTAACCTAGCTTGCTTCCTGCTTAAGCACGCTAGTGAAAGGTAACAGCGGTTTTGTGCTGCCCTAAGGGCCAAGTGCAAATTTGGCTCCAGAACTGACCAATGAGCTATGTCTCATAGCCAACCAATCTGAAT
>NW_007784194.1:2197-2814 GCF_000696425.1 Galeopterus variegatus
CAGCTTTCATAGAACAGGCAATGAAATGTTTTACAGTCTTGCATATTCTTGTCTTATCCATGACAGCATGTCTATCATAAAATTTGGTTGTTTTTATCTTCTTTTTATATTTAAGAATCAAAGATTATTTTTTATAATTTCTTTCTCTTTTGTAAACATTACTTTAAATTCTTCATGTCCTCTGACAATATATACTTAGTTTTATAATAACACATGCAATTTAATTCAGACTGATTTAAAATATTGTCTTAATTCTTTCTTTCTTCTCTGTTGTGTCTCCAGTGATGA
Organism: Galeopterus variegatus; assembly: GCF_000696425.1. Classification (NCBI taxonomy): domain Eukaryota; kingdom Metazoa; phylum Chordata; class Mammalia; order Dermoptera; family Cynocephalidae; genus Galeopterus; species Galeopterus variegatus. Next base: position 2,486 of record NW_007784194.1, read on the forward strand.
TCACAGAGATGGGCACAAAACAAGCACTCAATCAACATGTGTGGAGTGAATAAATACACCAATGACTGGTGAAACATAACTTATGTAATCAATCAATCAATAGCTTAATTATGTTAATAGGGGATCAATTTAAAACAGCCAACTGAAAACAGTTATAGTGTCAGCTCAGTTTATTTACTAAGAATAAGTGAAGCATTTTTCATTCTTTAGGCCTTTGCAACCTTTTGGGACTGGCAGCTAATTACCTGCAAGGATAGAAGACCCCAGGGACTTTCTGAGAAGCCCAGTTCCCTCTGTGCTTCTATGTTCTTTCCCTCAGTGTGTGTGTG
>NW_007784195.1:0-475 GCF_000696425.1 Galeopterus variegatus
GAGGGAAACCTTAACTGCATAAGTTACATGTTAAAGGGAATCAGATTGATTGCATGGGGGGCGGCAGAGCAGTGATTGCTTTCAGTAAACATTTGTTGAATTTTTAAAAAAATGAGCAGTGAATTTTATGCAGGTGTTTCAGTTGGGGATTCAGGTTCATCCAAATTGCTTAAAGACAGGATTTTCTTTTTTTTTTTCTTTTGCCTTTGGCGAGTCATCCAGACAAAGGGAATGGAGGCTTCTTATGGCTGCAAAGAACTCTGTTTTCTGCTTCTTTATACATGACCTTCAGTTTTTTATGCTTGTAAGTAGTGGCCAGAGTGCCAGTCATCATGTTCTACCTGGAAAAAGAGAAGAGCAAGAAGCAAAAGTCACATTTCATTTAAGACCACCACTCATTGTGGAGATTTTCCGAATATTGTGCTCAACAATCTTCTCTTACATTTAATTTGACAAAATGGCATGTGTGCTTCCA
>NW_007784195.1:2593-2814 GCF_000696425.1 Galeopterus variegatus
AGGACCTATATTCAGGTTTTGGCTCTATTTTTTAAATAACTGCATACCTTGGGGTAAAATAATTATTTGTTATCAGTTTTCTATAAAACTGGCAAGTGCCATCTGACTAACAAATTCACATAGTTGCTGTGAGGAACAGATGAGATGCATTTGAAAAGCACTAGACATCTAATAATAGTACTGCAACTTCCCCACCCCTTACATCAAACTTGTAAGGGAAT
>NW_007784196.1:0-391 GCF_000696425.1 Galeopterus variegatus
TTCAATTGCAAGAGGCATATTTATCAAGTGTCATTAATTTACATGATTAAGTGTCAAGTGGATGGTTCACAAATTTAGGCTCATTTTACAAGGCAGACACATCTCACAGTAGGGGTCAGGAGCTGAGCAGGAAAAACTACATTAAATTTTATCTAATCCTTCTAAGAAATTTTAGCTTTGTATCAACAATTTATCTGTCAATGAGGTCAATGATACATGCATCTTCTAGATATACATCCAAACTCAAGTAACCAAAGAATAATACAGCTATATTCTGGAGGAAATGTTGCATCCTTAGGCATTCAATATAGGTCATTTAAAAACTTTCCTATCCCTCTCTTTTCCTCTTTCTGTTCATTTTTCCTTTTTCCTGTGTGGAACCTATTCAAAA
>NW_007784196.1:2164-2814 GCF_000696425.1 Galeopterus variegatus
TAAACATAGATGTATAGACACATATGTATTAGACTGTACAATTCCAAAATTCTTGACCTGATCAATTTTAATCAACTGCCTTAGCATCCTGCTGATTTATTCTACAAAAATTCCGAAGCTGGCATTGTTACTTTATACATAGTGTGAGTAATCTACGTAGATTTTAAATCACATGGAATGAAAGATTTTGGCAGTGGTAACTCAGCTGCCTTGAGTGATATACCTTTTTATACCTCATCACAGTTATTTAGCTATTTCCAACTTGCTCCATCCTCCCCAAATCTCCTACTTAACCATGTCCTCCATCGTTCTTTATTGTTCTCACCACAAGGGCATTCTTGGACTCTCCTTTTCTTTCCTTTATTCCCTTTAACAGCCAGTCATTTTATATACTCTGTCAACTCTACCATAATAATAGCCGTTAAACGTTTCCATCATTCCCCTCTCTTGTCCCCACCACTTTTTACCTGGCCTCTCCCTGCTCATCCATTAGAATTTAGCTTAGCAGCCACCTCCCCTGAGTCTAGGTCCCCTCTGTCAATTTCCTTGAAGTTGTGAGAAGTGTGTCTCTTGTTGCTCTCACAACATTCTGTGCTTAACCCTATCATCGAATACACCATCTGGAAACTATTATTTACTCATTTTTTTTT
>NW_007784197.1:0-366 GCF_000696425.1 Galeopterus variegatus
GCTGTGCTGGCACACCCTGGACCCAGGCCTCCGGTAACCTGGGTTCCTCAGCGCCCGCCACCCTGGCATTTCCTGCTCCTGGGGTCCTCATTCTGATCTCTCACTCACCACGTCTCTGAGGACTGCCCGGTTTTTCCTTGTCTTCCAAGCTCTGCCCATTCCCTTCTGTTTCTCCTGGTCCCTGAAGGCCACAACCTGCAAGCAGGCAGATATGAGGGTCTCTCTCTGTACCCGGGTGTAGGTGCGGGGCAGGTGGAGGGGCAATGCGGCATTGCCACATTTCTGTTCCACCCAGCCTTTATCTCAGATCCCTCCTGGGTCACAGGCTCCAGTGCACCTGCTATCAGTCCCAAGTGGCTGGGCAGG
>NW_007784197.1:2444-2814 GCF_000696425.1 Galeopterus variegatus
GGTACATATTCATTTGCTTCTGGCTTCTTTCACTCGACATGTCTGTGCTGTATAGTTCACTTTCATGGTGTGGAATTCCATTGTGTAAGTACAGCACAGTTCATCCACTGTACTGATGATAAACTTTTGAGTACTTTTCAGCTTTTAAGATTAATCGCTGTTCACATTAAACATGCATATACATGTCTAATGGTGGGCCTGTTTCTGTTGGGTCTACGCCTAAGAGAGGAATTGGTTTATAATAGTTTGTACGTATAAGTATGTTCAGTTCTTAGCTACTTTTGCTCAAGACCTTTTAACATTTTTAAGTTTTTTACCTATGTTATTTATTGATTTCAACCTTGTTCAATCTCTAAATTCTTACTTTTTT
>NW_007784198.1:0-2814 GCF_000696425.1 Galeopterus variegatus
AACCCGGGGCCTTGGTGTTATCAGCACCGCACTCTCCCGAGTGAGCCACGGGCAGGCCCTCTTATTTCTTTTTTTTGATAGCAGTCAACAACAGGTTTTATTCCTGATGTTTATTGTCATTCTATTCTCCTCCATCCAGTGTTCAAAATTTAAAACTATATTATCAGCTGCTTAAAACATACCATAGTATGGAGTTGTAGAAGAGGGATAGAGATCAAAGCTTGACAATAGCATTGACAATACAAGACTTCCTAGAAGAGATGTAAGTGCTGAGGAGATACTCCAATAAATGTTTCTCAACGATCTACATACATAAACACCCATGGGAGAGAAACAGCAATACTGATAACGTTAAATTACTGTTACAGACATTCATTCTCCAGTTCTCTCAGCATTCGATTCCTCTTTAGGTTTTCATTAAAAAAGTACATAAACACATCTAACGATCTACATACATAAACACCCATGGGAGAGAAACAGCAATACTGATACCGTTAAATTATTGTTACAGACATTCATTTTCCAGTTCTCTCAGCATTCGATTCCTCTTTAGGTTTTCATTAAAAAAGTACATAAACACATCTAACATTGCATACAAACTTCAGTACCTCTGCTAAAAAGAAATATGTTAATTAAGAAGAAAATATAACCAAGTTATTTGACAAAATATGTATTTGATTGCAATACATAGGGATTTTAGGATTATTATTGAGAGCTTCTATTGCCACTTCATGCTACAGTGCAATAGTACAGAAAGAATTTGGAGGCTTGTCAATTGAAACAGGAAAGGTGGCAAGCCTATAAATTACTCTTAATTATAAAAAAGAGAATGCATAATGTGACTTTCACACTCTTGGGTATAAAACACATCAATAATTACCATTAGACATCCTCTTACAGCTATAATTCACTCACTCCGTTTTACAGAGTTCTCAATGTGCTTCATTCCCTTGGCCTACCTGTTTCTCTCTTTGTGTTACTCATTATCCCCATTATTCCTCAATTGGCACTTTTCCATACTCCCCATTACGCTTACAAATAATCTCATTAAAAGAGTTCAGCTCACCAAAGAGCACTTGTTACATCAAGGGTGGAACTGACGTTAGACTCACTGCCCCGTGGGCCGTTTTCAACTGTTTTAATAGAAATATACACTCATTTCAGATTGCTGCTCTATGGTTATTGAGATCAATTATTGATCTCCTGAGCAAGACAATAGTTGACAACATCATGAGAGGGTGAAAAGAATAGTCCTCAGTGAACTGGCCGTTGACTGAAATATCGAGTACCTCTTACATCAAAGTGCTACGAATTTACAACCTAAAAGAAATAGTGTGTCAAGATCATATGCTGATTACCTGGGGGTACGTATTCAGCATAAGATTAAAGACCTGCACAACCTTTGAGACAGCAAGGACCACAAAGGCCCAGTCAGCGGCATAGCCAAGGAAGTAAAAGACGACCAAAACTTCATGATTAAATTTTCACTTTCCGGTTCTTGATTTTCTTTACTATTTCATTTTGATCCATTTAATTCTCTCACTTTTAAATATGAAAGCAAATTGGATATGCTTGTAACATGATGATTTCAGCTTGAAATGAAAAACACACGTATCAACACCCTTGGTGGAACATCAGCTAACTATCTATCAAAGAAGAGGATACCTACACCTTCTCACTTAACTACCTCCTGCCAAGAGAATTAGCGCTTCCTACTTGCTTAGACAACTGCCTGACACAGTTTCAAATGCACTTCTATAGAGTGGCTGGTGGTGAAGGGCGAGCAGCAGGGGTGGAGGGGGCGGTGGGAAGAGTTTTGGATAGAAGGGGAATTATACAAGAAGGTCAAGAGAGTAGTTGTTGACCATTGAATGCGCCTTGATATGGTCTGAGTTAGTGGCAGAAGGTAGACTGCACAGTTCTGGCAAACTAATTTTATTTTTTTCCCTGCATAACATACTAGTAAAAATTACATAAAAGTACATTTTGTCTCACAGATGCCTGCTGTCAAATATTGAACTTTGTCTTCATCCTCAGAAACAGAATTTACCCCTTCATTAAGCCCTTACTTTCAAAGTCAAGTAACCCTTTTTATAGTCTGAATGTCACTTGAACTTTAAAATACAATGATTTTCCTTTCCAGGAAGAAAAGGTGACATACCGGTAAAATTATTCCAGCACTTAAACATGCTAAAAACACCAACATATAGACCAATTACAGCAATCTCTTTCTCAGTAATGTAAGTGAAGAGATGTATTCTTTTTCACAAACACATCTCTTAAGAGAGTCTGGAAATTATACCACTACCTTCCGCAACATTTAAGTTCATTCCCATGTCTCATCAATCAGGCAATGATAATGTATGGGTATCTTCTTTGCAATAAATCAAAGTCAAACAATTACGAAAAGATTTTCAAAGGAAAATTTGTAATAGAAAATTCTAAATGTTATTTATCAGTAAAAAACACACAAAAATGAATCAGTAGCTGAATATGTGAGTCTTAAAAGAAGATTGAGCTGTTTAATTTCTATGATTTAAGAATAATTTTTAAGTTGACACTTCTTTTAATGTTTAAATTATACATTTAATACTTCTTATAAGGTTTAATACATTAAAGTTAAAATCAGATACTATATCCAAAAAGGATTAAGCCTAAAAAATCTTTACAGTATGCAGTACAATTTCCAAAGTCAGAAAAAAATTTAGTTATATTTTGATGAGAAAGAAACATACTTCTCTTCCTCTAGCCAGGGTTTTCTAATCTTTAACAGAGAATATATTTGTAAGAGCAATATAATTTCTAGTGTATTAA
>NW_007784199.1:0-363 GCF_000696425.1 Galeopterus variegatus
CTAACAGAGCCTTATGGCAGCTGCAATTCCACTCCTCGGTATTTATCTAAGAGAAATGAAAATATATGTTCATAAAAAATGCTTGTATACAAATCATTATAGAATTGTTATTCATACTAGATAAAAACTGGTAACAATTTAAATAATACAATACCAGGAGAAGAGATAAACAAATTGTAATACACACAAATGGTGAAATACTACTAAGAAATAAAAAGGAGTAAACTACAGATACATGCAACATGGATTAATCTCAGAACATTACACTGAGTAAAAGGAGCCAGACACAAAAGGATATATATGTATATGCCATTTTTATAAAAATTTGCAATAGGTAAAACTAATCTACATGGGTTACCTAAA
>NW_007784199.1:1936-2814 GCF_000696425.1 Galeopterus variegatus
CTGCAGTATGGAGTTTAGCGTGACCTTCCAGAATGCAGTTTCAGTGTTGTTTGGAAGTACATAGGTTAAATTCAGGTGAGGAGTGTGTGGAAGGTGAAGAGAGTAAGAGCAGCCTTCTCCGTCACTTATAAGCCAGAGGCCCAGCATTTCCCAGCAGATGGTCTTTGTCTCTGGACCTGGTGCCGAGGGCTGACAGTGGCCTCCCAACTGTGACCAATCTTCTAAATGCAGAATGCTGCTGCTGTTCCATCCCATGGGCTGCAGATTCCCTCATCCAGAGGTGGGAGTAGCTCAGAAAGGAGGTCCGATCAGTAGGACATGTGTTGGTTGCACAGACCCATACCTATGACTGCCACTTTGGTGTGTCACCAGCCCAATCGGCTGCTGTGACCAGCACTGAATACTTTAACCAAGGATAGAAGGTGTCTTGATAGCTGAACTGATATCCCAGGCCTAAAATTTTATGGTCAAGCACAGCTCTGGAAACCTGAAGATCCCTGCAACTATTCATGGAAAACTTCACAGTGGCCTGGGCTCCCCTGCTCTAGTTTCCAGTTGCCTGTACCATGATGGAACATTCCCTCTTCTTACATTACCAGCTCTCTTACCATGGCTCATGGAACACTTTTTTTGAGGTGTGGTTCAAAATTTTCCACATCCCTGTCCACCTTAGCTCTCATCAGCACCTTGCTTTTATAAGCAGGGAGTCAGTAAATATTTATTGGGTGAATTGATGAACTAACTCTCTACCATCTGTACTGACTTCCACATGGACAGAGTCAACTGGGTCCTTAAAGTGAAGGTCCAGTGTCACAGAAGAGCCACTGCAGACTTGCCCCATCAAACTACATTACACTCCTCTTCTCAGAACATCCCCC
>NW_007784200.1:0-2814 GCF_000696425.1 Galeopterus variegatus
ATGGGAATCAGATATTTGAAACAAAAGAACTTACCCACAGGTAACATAGTCAATGGCAAAAAGTGTAAATCACTAAAGTGAATGTAATAAATATTTTTGAAGTTAATTTTTATTTTTTAGAGGGAATAGGACATCCATTAAGAAGCATAACACATTTTTCACTTTCGGTATTATAGGAAATCAGATAACTTGGAAATGCTTCCACTACAAAACCACAAGAGATTCTCTATAAATTAATGAAAACTGTGCTGTTAGAGTATCGCCGAGCTGGCAGGGAAGTAAGGGAGATCCATAGATTTCCAAAAGGTAGAAAACTGAAAAATCAGAGTGGTTAAGCACATGCTGAATGAAGCCTTGATAGTAGTAGTGGTGGAAGTGCAGTCTGTGTGACTGTCTGACTTTTATCTTTAACTTTTAATTTCAATATAATTTTAAAATCAGAAAAGTTGCAAGAATAGCATATGAAATCTCTATACACACCTCTCCCAGATTCCCCAAATTTTGACATTTACTACATACACTTTTCTATTTCCTCAACTATTATCTTTCTGTCTTTCTCTGCACCCATTTTTTAGGTGTAATTAAAGCATTAATTTACTGAAATTAAAGAAAAAATGAACCAATTTCTAAACTAAGAAAAAAAGCAAGTACAAGGCAACTAAAAAAAAAAAGATAAAGAAGGAATTAAGAAATTCCCTAAATTCCTATATGAATATTATGCACACATAGGTTGCAGTTAAACTTTTTCCTGAAGAGATACATATTTTAAATGAAGAAATTGTATGGACTAGTCACTATGGAACTGAGTAGCCAAAGCTTTAAACTCATAATATAGAACACTCATAATATAGAGTTTAATATAGCATTTAGCTCACAATATAGAGCACTGCTCCACCTCAGAATTGTGAAAAGCAACTTTATATTAGAATTTTGACATACATGTATGACACTGTTAACTAGCATTGGTAGTTTTAATTTGTGCATACCTACAGAGCCATTTATAACATCTTTGAGATAACAGTAAGAGTGAATGGCAATCACTAACATAATATTAAGAAAGAAATATGGTCTCCATTTAATTACTAACTTAGGAAAAATGATTGAACATACAAGATAAGAAAGCCCTGCTGAAGTTTTATGCTTGATTTCATTACCATCAATGATTCCACTAGTTTAAGGTCATTTATCAGCGTATAAACATCTCTTGGGACCTGTCCTGTGGAACAATGTGTTTTCTAAAATTGTCCTTTAAGATTTGTTGCTTCTTACACATAATTCATCCTGAGAAAAACTCCTTTAGAAAGTGTCCCATGTAAATATACATATTTAACTACCGGGACCCACTATTTGCTTACCATTGCTCATCTTTCCCACAGGATACACTTACCCATTTTCTTCTATTGTTTCATAATAGTGGAAAATTTATTAAAGTCTTAATGATTCACTTGTTGCCTACAAAGCTTTGTAGAATACTCTAGGCACTCTTTTATATTTATAATTTATATTTGACTCCTGCTAAGTGATAAGTCCAAAAATAATTGAAAATGTGTTTCCAATACTATTGTTCATCTTAAGATAAATCCAAAACAATAAAATGTAAATTTAGAATTATTGTTCTAAGAGCAATGCTTCTAAGTTGGATGTGTTGGAGCTGGGTCTATGCTGGTAATGCTAATAGATGGGTGCAGTTAATTATTCAGATGGTTGCCAAAACTGACTTTAGGGTAAATTATATAAATAATTTCAAAAAAACTTCATTAGAAAAATATTCAAATATATTCATTCACTTCATTTCCTAAAATATACCATCCGAATTTTCACTTGATACTAATATTGCAGTTAGGCCTTTAAATTCTACAAGATACATATATGCAATTTTTTTGGATTTAATTCTGTCTGAAGAGACTATAGAAACTATGTTTCGATTGTATAGGGCACAAGAATTCCAGATATCCTTCAGTGAAACACAATATTCTAACTTGAAAAAAACACTTCTTAATGCTATATCAGAAGATACTTAATGTCATAGGCATACATGTTAAATATAAAAACAGTTGTCAGAAAGCTGCTCGTATTAGTTTTCTACGGCCACTGTAACAAATTACCAAAAACTTGGTGGCTTAAAACAAAGGAAATTTATTCTGCCAGTTCTGGAGGCCCAAAGTCTGAAATCAGTTTTGCTTGGATGAAATCAAGGTGTCTGCAGGGCTGGGCCACACTTTCTCTGAAGGTTCTAGGGGCACATATGTCACTTGCCTCTTCTAGCTTCTGACGGCTGCTGGCTTTCAATGGCTTATGGCTGTATTTCTTTCAGCCTCTGTTATCACATTACCTCTCTTATCTGTCAAATCTTTCTCTGCCTCCCTTTTATAAGGATATATGTGCTTACATTTAGGGCCTACACAAATAATCCAGTATAATTGACCCATCTCAAGATACTAAACTACATCTGCAAAGCCCTTATTTGTCACTTAAGTTAATAGTCACACGTTTCAGAGATTAGGGATTGAATATTTTTTGGGGGGTGGGGGGCTTTATTCAGCCTACTACACTCCTTTATAGAAACCTTAAGATTTTCAAAGCTTCTTATTCCTGTACATAAATGGTGATTAAAATATTTGTTAATTTCAAAACATCTTAATGAATTTTGAGTCATAATGCAATTTCCGAAACTTTAGAAGTGCTAGGCAATACCCAATAGGGGTATAAAATAAAGTTTAAGATACTTCTCTGTCTCAGAATAGTACCATTCTTTCAACTAAAACCCCAAATCCAAGGACACATGCTCTCCCTCACTGCCTTCTCCTACCTCAT
>NW_007784201.1:0-2814 GCF_000696425.1 Galeopterus variegatus
AAAGATGGCCAGCGAGCCACCAGAAGCCAAGGAAGAGGGCTGGGACAGAGTCTCCTGCCCAAGCCTCAGGAGGAACCACCCGCCCATACCATGACCTCGGACTTCTTGCCTCTAGAACTGGCAGACAATACACTTCTGTTGTTTAAGCTACCCCCTCTGTGGTACAGTCAGCCCTCCTTATCTGTGGATTCAACCATCCGCGGATCAAAAATACTCAGAAATAAATTGCATCTGTACTAAACATGTAGGGACTTTTTTTCTTGTCATTACTCCCTGATCAATACAGTGAAACAACTATTTACACAGCATTTACATTGTAATAGGTATTGTAAGTAATCTAGAAATGATTTAAAGTATACAAGCTGGGGGCTAGGAGAAGTGGTGGACTAACAGGTACAAAACTGTGCTACCTACCCTAAGTGAATCATTGTGCAGCATATGCGTGTATCGAAACAACACACTGTACCCCATGAATATGTACAAGGAAATGTTAAGATATTTTGAATAAAAAGAAAATTATATGGGCGGATATGCATAGGTTGTATCAGGAATTTGAGCATCCACGGATTTTGGTATCAGGGTCTTGGAACCAATCCCCCAGGCATATGGAGGGATGACTGTACTTCGTTGTGGTGGTCCTAGCAAAGGGATACATGCAGCCCACCAAACCCTAGCCCACTGAGGGAAGAAAAAGTGGTCCCATGTCATCACAAAATAATCCATTCTTCTGAGGCCACAGGAATGGGTGGAGAAGAGAGAGGCTGAGTCATTCCTTCCACCATGGGTTTGCCTGGAGAATAATTAACCAAGTGCAGGGTCCAAATAAAAATCATTTTTCGAGGGAGCATTTCCTCTTTTGAATAGTGCTGACCTGGCCCCAGCCCACAGGGGCAGCCTGCCAACTGAACTGGGGCTACCGGTGGTGGCTGGAAATAAGGAGTGTTCTTCCTGAAGTAACGATGGATTTCCTGGTAGGGCTGCCAGATTTAGCAAATAAAAATACAAGACACCCAGTTAAATTTGAATTTCAGATGAATGATGAATAATGTTGCCGTGTATGTCTGAAATACTGCATGGGATAAAATCCCCATACATTCGTCTGGCAGCTCTCCCCACCCCGCCCCCTCATTCATCTGCATGTCTGTTCTCTCCCTCATCCCTAGTAGAGGAGGATGGTCATTTGACACACGGCGCATCCAGGTTAGGGAGTGTTGGTGCACCACCAGCAGGAGGCAAGGAGGTTAGTCCCACGATGCTTCCCTCTGGAAGGAAGGCCTCTGCCTCCTACCATGGAGAATGTTAGGCTCTACCCTGTGCGCATCCACCTGAGTGGCTGGCAAGGGCAGATTTCCTGGCTTTGGCCATATGGGGCTCCAGCCTGAGGGTGAATAGAGGGCCAGGAAAGAAAAAAGGGAAAAAGGCCAGAAGGAAAGGAAGCCCCTGGGCACCCATCCAAAGCTGATTCTGTTGGACTGCAAGGTCATTGTAGGAGACGATTTTTGAACCATGCTCTGGACTCAAATGTTTGCATGATTATATAGTTCCACATTTGTGACTTTTCTGGCAAGAACCACATCTGCACATTGCATGGGATGACCAAATTACCATAGACTTTGTTTGCTCCTGGGCATGAAGCTGGGCAACCTGCCAGCAGAATCTGCACCCTGCACACTGCCTGGCACACATGTGGTGGTGTTCGGTGAACATATGTCAGGCAATGAATGAATGAATCATCCCACAAAAGAGAGTCCAGCTGATAACGCCTCCTTGGAAATAAAAAGCCAGAAGGTCAAACTCAAGGTCTCTCTTATCTCAGATATGGAATTGTCAGCCTGCTAAACGTCAAGACCCTGGTTTAGAGACACTGAGGATACACTCCCTGGCAGGGACATGGAGCTGCAGGTGTGAGTGAACAAGGCTCAGAGGAGTCGGTGGGAAGCTGGCCTTGTTTATGGCTGAATGAGGATTGCATGGATTTATCAATCTGAATATACCTGGAGGAGAGTCTGACCTCCATGCCCAAATGTCCAAGACTTTTCTCATAGGCCGGGGAGAATAAAGTGGTGGGCCTGCCAGGAGGTTTGAAATTCAAACTGCCTAAGTGATAATTCCCCTTTTAATTTTTAAAAAGTTGAACTTGGAGTAATTGATCTGGTACCCACTGCATGTGACAGAGAATGTCAGCCTGCATCAGATGCAGTGCATGTGCAAAGGGCAGTAATTTGGACAAAAGCAGGGAGGAAGGGAGGAAGGGAGTACGGAGGAGAGGGAAGGGGGGGAAGACAAGTTGGAAGAAGAAAGGAAGGAGGAAAGGGAGGAGAAAGAGAATTTGAATGGGAATTTAATGTGGCCAATACCCAAAACTGGTTTCTTCCTCTCAGCATGAAGTGCCCTGATTGGATAAAGGATTCATTGCAAGCCTTTTCAAACTGGCTAGTTTCTTTTTAGAGAACAAGTCTGCATTTGATCAGTTGCCCATTAAATCTTAGGAGAAGGGCTGGGGTGGGTAAGGGAACAGGACAGTTAGAAGCTGGTAAAGCACAAATAGCTTCCCTTCTGAGTCTCACAATACTCTTTGAACTCTTGTTCTCCTGTTAACAAATCTCAGTGCAAAAAAAAAAAAGTTTGAATTACTGAAATATGCATTGATTGATGGATGGTGTGAGCAGGCACCATACAAGCCCTGGGGACACAAGGGTGAGTGAGGCAGAGACCCCATATCCTAGGCCCTCCCAGGCCAGTTGGGTACCCTGGCACTTTTTTTTTTTTTTTTCCTTTTTGTCTTTTTTTCGTGACCGGCAACGGATCGCAACC
>NW_007784202.1:0-355 GCF_000696425.1 Galeopterus variegatus
TGATCTCCATATGAGAGCATAGTTAATCTGATGTTCCAACTTTATTTCAGTTGCTTTAAAATATGGGCAACACAAAGAACCATTTGATAGATAGGTAATCAATATTTTCGAGTAACTATATGAATGAACACACTATTAAATCTTCAAGCTAAAGTTTTTCACTGATTTTTATTTATTTATTTGTTTGTTTGTTTATTTATTTTAACATTTACTTTTACATATTTGTGGTAGTGTGTTGTTTCAGTGCATGCATATACTGCACAATGATTCTCTTAGGGTAGACAGCATAGTTTTATACCCATCAGTTTACCATTTCTCCCCCCCCCCCCCCCCCCCCCCCCCCCCCCCCCCCCCT
>NW_007784202.1:2164-2814 GCF_000696425.1 Galeopterus variegatus
TTTTTTTTTCTATCTCTGTGAAAAATCTCATTGGTATTTTGATAGGGATTGTGTTAACTGTGTAGATTGCTTTGGGCAAATGGACATTTGATGATGTTAATTCTTCTGACCTATGAACGTGGGATATCTTTCCATTTATTTATGTCCTCCAGTTTTTTCTACCAATGTTTTATAGTATTGTCTGTACTAAGAATTCAGTATTCAGAGTATTTATCACACAGAGAGTTCAGAGAGTTCTTTGAAGTGATTAAGCATGTGGCTTATATATTCCCTTAACCACCTTGGCAGATTCTAGGAATAGAGATGTGATTTTCTTGGAAAGATATGTGGAAGTTACTCTTGTCAAACAGAGTGAATTCCCATGACATACATGGTAGACCCACAAAGTTTGAGAATATTATAACCGCAAAAATGCTTCCAGCTTGAACTGAAAGATATAGAAAAAGGGATAAAGTGAATGAAATCTTTCATTGTACAGGCAATAAATAGGATGCTATAACTACTCAACTGTAAAAGAAAAAGGGTAACTCCAAGGAAAGAGCCTCATGACCAGAGGGTAGAATGTTTGGTCCAGAGACAGGATCTTCAAGATGCAGAGGATTATTCCCAACTTTGAAACCCAATGGAGTTTTCCCTGATGGATTTTGAAA
>NW_007784203.1:0-2813 GCF_000696425.1 Galeopterus variegatus
ATGTAATATTGGATGGCTACTGTGAAATCATCATGGGATACTCTTCTGTAACAACAATGAAGACAATCTGAGTCATGACCTAATTTTCAGCAGCACTTCTTTCCTATTTCTCACTATTTTCCTGCTCTTCCTTCCTTTTTCTTTGTGGTATTTCTGGATTGGAAGTAACGATACTCCTTAGTTTATGGAAAATTATCAGCACAGAGAAGTTTAAGACTTCTCCCTTGTCCTATTTTATTATTATTTTCTTTTTTTGAAACTCACTCACATGGAATTCCTCTTCTTCCTATAGAAACTCAGTTAATTGTACATGTGTGTGTAGAAAACATGTATAATGTTAAGTTTTGTGTGTGTGCACATTATGAATTGACACAAATAGTATTTTGCTATAGATATGTATATGTTTACTTAATATTATGTTTTAAAGTTTATCAGGTTGTTATGTGTAGATTTACATATCGATCTACTTCTGACTGCTGCGAAACATTCAGTATTATGCTCATAGAACATTGTACGTATTCATTTCCTTAGTGATAGACAACTAAAAGTCTCTTCTTTTTTATGTATAACATCCTGCGCTACCATTCTGTCATCAAACTCCCACTTGAAGGTAAGCATGTTTTCTTCTCCAAGGTTGTGTGTGTGTGTTACATCCAGGCATTCTTCAACCTCTCTCTTCTATGGCAACTGAGTTAAACTCAGGCAAGAGGGCCATCAGCCCATCTTTGTTTACTTTTTTTGCACCTCAAAGCACTTTCAAGCACTTGATTCTATTTAGTTCTCATAATTCAGTAAGTCAAGTACTACAATGAACTCTATTTTATTACTAAGACAATTAAACTCTTGGTGAAGATGAATTATAGTAAGTCCTAGGTGGTGAATTCTGTAATAAAACTAATGTTGTATTACTTTTAACACTGCCTTAGACTAGTCAAAATAAGCCTTTACCAAATCATGACAAATGGGCCCCAGATTGTGATAAACATTTTAGTGTGGTCACTGGTGCTTAGTAGTACCCAGAACGAGTTCTACAGGGAGATGGAATATTATAAGTTATTATAGTATAGACATTCATTCTTTGACTTCTCGAATTTAACTTGGTATAAATGCCACGCATATCACACCACAACATACTCTCTACATATGATTTAATTATAGCTATGAAGTATTATTATACCACAGGATCACATAAATTTCTGAGCAACTCCAGCTAAATCTCATACAATGTGATATGCCTATGCAGGAAGTTATAAAATATGTTATTTAAATCAGCATTAGGTGCTGCTCATTATGACAATTCCTCTAGGCTGATCATGTGGATAGGACTTTTGATGTTGGCTTAGGAATCCAGAAGCTTAGATTCCAGTGTTGTTTCCATCTCTAACTCACTGGGTAAACATGTAAGTATAATTTTATTTCACTAAACCTCAGTTGAAGTCAGAGTGTTAGAAAAGATGATTTGAAGATTCCCTTAAACCTAAAATTCTATAGGTACAGTACACTGTCAATTTAAATGAGATAACAATTCTCAAATATTCCTCTGAGTAAGGAATTCACACTTGTTGGTATAAGATGGAAGTACCAATAACTGTCTATTGTTTTGACAAATAATTTTTATAAATATTTATGCCTTTTAGGTGTACACGAATTAAAACATAATTGTACAACAATATATTAGGTAAGATAATCAATTATGATGACAGAATTTTAGAGATGATCAGTTACTTTAATGAGTTCAAGCAACAATTTCTGATCTTGAGAGAATAGTAGACAAATTGCACCACTTTATAATAAGAAACATAGAGTTAATAGAAAACAAACAGAAAGCTAATAGCTATACAGTTTTACAGTCTCCATACTGGAGAGAAAAAAAGAAGATTGATATTGATTTGATATGTATTAGGTGAGATTCTTTGAAGTATTTGACTCAGAATGATGTGTCTCCACTGAAGGAGCAAGAGAGGAAGGACCATCTGCTCCTTATACATTTCTGAGATTTCTTTCACGAGGGTCAGTTTTGAATTTAAACCCTGAATTCCCACTGGCAATCATGGATAGAAGAGATCAAGACTGAGAAACACAAGGCATACAATATGTAAAAGAAAAATGCAGGGTTTGTTTTTAATAGTATAGGTATGTGACGTTCTACAATACTCAAACATCTGTTATGTAAAACAAAGAATTTGAATACCGGCACAGCTCGACTGGCTATGTGACTTTGGCAATTTCTGAGCAACTCCAGCTAAATCTCATACAATGTGATATGCCTATGCAGGAAGTTATAAAATATGTTATTTAAATCAGCATTAGGTGCTGCTCATTATGACAATTCCTCTAGGCTGATCATGCAGATAGGACTTTTGATGTTGGCTTAGGAATCCAGAAGCTTAGATTCCAGTGTTGTTTCCATCTCTAACTCACTGGGTAAACATGTAAGTATAATTTTATTTCACTAAACCTCAGTTGAAGTCAGAGTGTTAGAAAAGATGATTTGAAGATTCCCTTAAACCTAAAATTCTATAGGTACAGTACACTGTCAATTTAAATGAGATAACAATTCTCAAATATTCCTCTGAGTAAAGAATTCACACTTGTTGGTATAAGATGGAAGTACCAATAACTGTCTATTGTTTTGACAAATAATTTTTATAAATATTTATGTCTTTTAGGTGTACACGAATTAAAACATAATTGTACAACAATATATTAGGTAAGATAATCAATTATGATGACAGAATTTTAGAGATGATCGGTTACTTTAATGAGTTCAAGCAACAATTTCTGATCTTGAGAGAATAGTAGACAAATTGCAC
>NW_007784204.1:0-215 GCF_000696425.1 Galeopterus variegatus
TTTGACTATAACATGTCCTGGAAATATTTTTGTATTGAATTTGTCTGGGGATCTTTGAGCTTCCTGGATCTGAAGGTCTGTGTATTTCCCTATACCTGGGAAGTTTCCCATTATTATATCAAAGAATAGATTTTTCAATGCCTTTACCTTTCTTCTCCCCTTCTGGAACACCCATGATACCAATGTACATGTGCTTAAGTTTGTCTGCTAGCTCT
>NW_007784204.1:2139-2813 GCF_000696425.1 Galeopterus variegatus
GGTGATAAGGTCTCAAGAGATTTTAACATATTATATGTGTGGTGTGAAAAAAATGTTGACATTGCTATTACAAAAATACGAAAAATAAAATTTTTTCATCTTTTTCAGTATAAACAATTTTAAGGATGCTGAAACCTATGTTATTTTAGCAATATAAATAAGAATTTATTCTAGATTAAATTTAGGAAGAATTATTTTTGAAGTTGATTGGAAATTCTACAAATTACATACATTTTCAAAATTATATCTTTTAAGAGGCACATTACTAAAAAAAATGAATTATACTAATTATTTTATCATGCTCCATAGACCAGCTGTAGGACCTAACAAAGATACATTTTTTTTCTAATTGAAACATGTTAATTAAACGTATTTTATGCGTACAGTATTGACTGCCATCACCTGTATATAACATGTGTTGGTCAAATCAATATCAGTAGCATATTCATTATTACAAATTGCAATTACTCTTTGTGCCCCTGCCCAATGTCTCCTCGACTGCTGTCCGCCTCACTCCTTCCACCTCTAGTAAACATACACTGATTCTCTCCTTCTGAAATTCAATGCCTTATTGTGGTCTTTTCTTTCCTTCTTTCCTTCTTAGCACCCAGTCATGAGTGAGGACATGTGACATATCTCTTTCTATGTCTGGCTTATTTCACTTTACATAATTT
>NW_007784205.1:0-476 GCF_000696425.1 Galeopterus variegatus
TGTTAATGTCTACCTAATGGATTTATATAGTTAGATTCACTTCCTTAGAGGTGTCAGGTCATCTTCTACTTTTTGTCCTTTTCATGAATTTACTCTCTACCAGGCTTCTCTTACTGTCTCACGTACTTTATTTACTCTAATGTCACCCTGGTGAGACCACGTTAAACTCACAAAACCTCGTTTAGAGCTTTCCCAGTTGGGCCATAGGTCCTCGAAAGGCATCCTTACTATATACATCTTTGAGTCACGACTTTTCTTATGTTTGTTATGCTAGAATGTTCTCCAAGGAAACAATACAACCTCTGATTCCCTAAAAGGAGAGATCAGTATTTCTAATAGTCACCTATTTTTGAACCAATTATTTTGCTTATTCCTAGAATATCACATTATAAATTCTTCAGTAACTTAAAGTATATAGAGTCAAATAATTTATTTTAAAATGGCCTTTCATTTGCTAGATGTTATAAATATTCCTA
>NW_007784205.1:2573-2813 GCF_000696425.1 Galeopterus variegatus
AGAGTCCAGCAATTAATAAAGCAAAGTCCTGATTCTCAGGGAGTGTTCTTGAAAGGGAACCGATAAAAAACATCATTTCAGGTGATGATAAGTATTTATTATATGATGATAAGTTTCATATTATATGCATGCAGGAGCCCTGGGGGGTCCATCAGGGGCCTCTCGGGATAGATCCCTGCTCCCATGGGGTCATCTTCTAGATGGGGAGGTAACATGCATATGTGTGTGTTGTCAAGTAAA
>NW_007784206.1:0-397 GCF_000696425.1 Galeopterus variegatus
TCTCTAACCAACAGAACTACTACATACATCATTTTCTGAAATGATCATTTTATACAGTGAAGTTGGACTATTTATTTCACTTGAATAGTTATGATTTAACTTTCATTTCTGTCAGTGTTAACCTTTTTGCCTAGAGGAATTTTTCAGGTTAATTACATAGGGCCAGATTTTCCTCATTGAAAATGTCACTAAAATTTCTCAAATCATGAAAGTTAGTACAAGCCAAATAAAATCTATTAGCAATCCTCAAACTTCTTTCTTTCAGATTGTTTTAGTTCTTTCCTATTTTGTGCTAGCATCATGAACAATTTCATATTATGTTCATCCATTCCTTTACTATATAATAACATGTCTCTTGTCGAGGTCCACAATGACTTGCTATATGCCAATCTGAAGG
>NW_007784206.1:2374-2813 GCF_000696425.1 Galeopterus variegatus
TATGAAGAATTGCCAGTTGTATGCTAAAAATAGAAAAAAATAGGAATCCAACAATTCCTCCCCCCACATTCTTTTTTTTTTTTTACTACTGGCATATTAGTCAAAGCATTGTTTAATATTGTCCCAATTAAAGCAATAGCCTTCTAACTGATTTCTCTGATTCTGTTATTGCCCATCTGTAAATCAATTTATTCATAGAAACCAAATCTTATAGCTTCCCTGATTAAAATATGCCCATGGCTTCTTTTTCTATCATCAGAATAAATTCCAGACATATTTATATGCTTTCAGTGTGTTACATCTGACCTCTGGATAGTTTGTCACCGCTTTGATTAATACCCTCCTGCTTGGTGACTATTCTCCAAACACAAGGTCTTTTTCTCTGATTCTTGGGCATCTCAAACTCATTCTGTCTTTTCAAATTTGGGAGTCTCAAGTC
>NW_007784207.1:0-2813 GCF_000696425.1 Galeopterus variegatus
GACCGATGTTGACCAAATCAAGTACAATAAAGGATAGCAAGAAACTGCTTTAATTTGTGATTTAGTCTGCTCTCTTCAAGTAAATGATGACTAAGAATTTAAAAGTAGTATGGGGAAGAAGTTGTAAAGATAAATGCTCGCTGAGTCTAAAAAACAAAAGTTCATTATTTTAGGACAAAACGGCATAAATTTCCCCAAATATTTCTAATACATGATCACACCCCTTTTATTTAAATTGTTTGAGTAACAGATGATATTTTACTTCATTGAAAACAGGTTCCCTTTAGAAGATAATTTTCTCATTATCCTCAAAGCTTCTGGAATCTGCTCTTAGATTCAGATTTCAATTTTGAGTGACTTAGGGGAATAAAACCTTCATAACTTTTCTCTCTAAACTATGGAAGATCAAAGACTGAACACCCCTCTTAAAATAATTTATTATTCTACCATATCACATCTAGAAACTAATAGTTTTTCAATACATTTAACTTACTATATTAAAAAAAAAATGGATTAAAGAGTTAAATACACCTCCTGAAACTATGCCACTCCTAAAAGAAAACATAGGGGAAATACTTCAGGAAGTAGGACTGGGCAAATACTTTATGAATAAGACCCCAAAAGCACAGGCCACGAAAGGAAAAATAAACAAATGAGATTATGTCAAACTAACAACCTTCTGCACATCAAAGGAAACTATCAACAGAGTGAAAAGACAACCATATTTGCAAAATATTCATCTGACAAAGGATTAATATCCAGAATTTACAAGGAACTCAAAACACTTAACAGTAAAAAACCAAATAACCCAATTAAAAAATGGGCAAAGGGGTTGAATAGGCATTCTCAAAGGAAGATATACAAATGGCCAACAGACACATGAAAAACGTGCTCAGCATCACTCAGCATCCAGGAAATGCAAATCAAAACCACACTGAGAGATATCACCCCAGTTAGACTGGCTATTATCAAAAAGACAGAATAGCAAATGCTGGCAAGGATGCAGAGAAAGGGGAACACTCCAACACTTTTGGTGGGATTGTAAAATGGTGCCGCCATTATGGAAAATGGTATGGAGTTTCCTCAAACAAGTACAGATTGAATTGCCATATGACCCAGCCATCCCACTGCTGGTCGTGTACCCAAGGGAATGGAAAACATCATATTGAAGGGACACTTGTACTTCCATGTTTATTGTTGCTCTATTTACAATAGCCAAGAGTTGGAACCAACCTAAATGACTATCATCAGATGAGTGGATAAGGAAAATGTGGTATATTTATACAGTGGAATACTACTCTGCCATAAAAAGAATGAAATACTACCATTCACAGCAACATGGATGAACATGGGGAAAATTATGTTAAGTGAAATAAGCCAGGAACAGAAAGAGAAATACTGCATATCCTCACTTATATGTGGGAGCTAATAGATAAATAAATAAACAAATAAAAAAAGAAAAAATATACAAGAATCACAATAATATGTTTAACTTTTTAAGAGAAGAGAACAGAACTAAGGTTGCTGAGAGTGGGAAAGGGAAAAAGGGAGGGGGGGAAAGGGAGGTATTGGAAAGGGCCACAAAAATTGGTTACATTGTATAATGAGGAATATACTAATTATCCTGATTTGAACAGCACATATTACATACTGGTATTGATAGTCAATGCTGTACCCCACTGATATGTACAACCAACTATGTTCCAATAAAAATATGTATAAATGAACTATGGACTTTGGGTGATAATGATTTGACAATATAGATTCATCAATTGTAACAAGTGCACAACTGTAGTGCAGCAGGTTGATGGTGGCGGACGGTGTGCACTTGTGGTAACTGTCTGTACCTTTTTTTTTTTTTTTTCTGTGACCGGTAAGGGGATCGTAACCCTTGGCTTGGGGTCGCCCACACTGCGCTCAGCCAGTGAGCACACCAGCTATCCCTATATAGGATCCAAACCCGCAGCCGCTGCGCTCCCAGTGCCACACTCTCCCCAGTGAGCCACAGGGTCGGCCCAACTGTCTGTACCTTCTGATCAACTTTGCTGTGAACCTAAAAGTGCTGTAATAATAAAGTTTATTAAAAAAGCAATTTACAGAAATACAATTTTTTAAAAATCAAAGCAAAAAAATATATAAAATAATAAAATAACAATTACATAGTCAGACTCAGTAAGTCCATAGTCAGTTTAGGCAGTAAGTCCAATAAGTCTAAGTCCATTGCTTGGGTGACCTGTAAACTGTGAAAGTTCTTCAGAAAAATCATAAACTTCACTAAATCATAATTTCTCTAAAATTATTTGTCTTTTAAATAAGGATTGGTCTTAATTTCAAGTCTCAAATCATGTTGGATAAAACTCATCTTTTCTAATAATATCAAATATAGCATATGTCTGTAAGTTCCACAGCAGGCATTAAACTCTGCAGGAGCACACTGAAGGTGTTAAATAAATATCTCTTAAATAAATCAATGGCTAAATTGATGGTTACATAGATGAAGCCAAAAAAAGTTGAACAGATATTCAAGTATTTAAATCTAGATAAAAATCTGAACATCTGACAGTTAACAGAGACAAGCCAACAGCTTATAATTTTATTAGCTATTATACTTTTACCCTTGAGGATGTAATTACCCCATAAATAGTTTTTTTTCTCAGATTTCTTTTGTGTTGATGCACTGATGTTCACTGTTTTCCTGACTTTGTTCTGCTCTTCTCCGATTGCCCATTCTCTGTTTTCCTTCTCTGTTACTATTTTCTTCATTAATTACATTATATAGCATTCTTTTTTCCCAAAATTACTTTTCTCAATAT
>NW_007784208.1:0-826 GCF_000696425.1 Galeopterus variegatus
AAGAAAATTGACCGGCAGCCAAATGCGGTCCTGTTTGCCTTGTGGCAGCAATTATGCCCTGTACAGTGTTTCACTAAATGTCCAGAAACAGGTACCAAGGTACGCCTAGTGGATTTAAAGGATTTTTTAGTTGCTCCCACAGAGGGAGATGAACTGTTCTGTTTGATTAGGGAGCAGGCCAAGGTGCTCGTCTTTTGGGGGATGGGTGAGACTGGAGGCTTCATGTTGAACTGGCAATACATTGGTCAAGGACAGATGTGCAGCAGCTCAGGAGAGCATAAAAGCCAAAAACCTCAGTGGTGGCCACGTTGAGTCTGCAGGCTGGCAGAACTTGAGAGCGGTGGAGGCATGGAAGCCACCACCCAGATTTTGGAAGATTTATGAAAAGCCGGAGGACTCGGGCAGAGACCTGCTGCAGGGGTGGAGCCACTGCAAAGGTCATCTACACTGTGGGACTGCCGCCAGGTATCCAGACCTATGGGGTTGCTGGCAAGGTGCATCAATGGTCCCGCTCTGGGACCGGCTGGGAGAACACATCCTGCCAAGCTGCCATGTGGACCAACCTTTTGTCAGTCTTGCAGCCTCATCTACTCTTGGTGGCCTTCCTTGTGGAAGACCTCATGGCTTCGGCTTGCCCAGTGAGATGAGCTGCCCTCCCTCCCTGGGGCCACCACCCTGCTGGGGGTTGTGACCCGTCTGTCCCTCCACCTTCCGTGGCACAGGCTCCAGGGGGGTGTGCCTGAGCCTGGGGGTGCAGCTCGCTTCTCTCACTGAAGAGCCGCTGGCTCTGGGGGTGCTGGGTCACTGTGCAGCTGGGGGTGCGGGA
>NW_007784208.1:2274-2813 GCF_000696425.1 Galeopterus variegatus
CAGCCACACTGCAAGCAGTGGGCAGCGGGCAGAGACCTCTGGTGCCAGAATCTCGGCAGCCCAGCACATGGTCAGGAGTCGCCCTGCCGCCCTGCCTTTGAGTGAGCAGTTTGCAGGATGTGTTTGCACCAGGGTGCTGAACGAGTGCCAGAGGCCCTGGCTCAAGGCCAGCCTCACAGGGTGACCAGGATGGATCTGGGTGACATAGTGTCAGTATCCTTCTCAATCTGATGGGGACAGACACCCCATGCAGGCAGGTGGGGGCTCAGTGGCCTTGCAGACTCAGGTGTGGCTCTGGCTGGTGGCCCCAGATGAACCATGGCCCCGGCCCCTCTCACAGCCGCTCACAGGGGCGGGGGTCTGTAGTCACCAGCACCTACAGCAGGTTTCTCAGCCTCCACACTAATGACACGTTGGGCTGGGGCTTTTCTGTGGGGAGCTGTCCTGTAGCACCCCTCCCTGTTGTGACAACCAAATATGACTCCACACATAGCTCGATGTCCCCTGGGGAGCAGCTGCGCTCAGGGGGGCCCTACCCT
>NW_007784209.1:0-481 GCF_000696425.1 Galeopterus variegatus
AAAGATGGCAGGAGGAAGACAAAAAGAACTAAGTGCAAATGGGACACATACAAACAAACAGTGTGAGGGTAGATTTAACACCCACCAGCAATATCAGTAATTACATAAAATGTAAATGGTCTAAACCAGACACTGGCAAACTTCTGTGGACAAGGCCAGATAGTAAATATCTTAGGCTTTATGGGCCACCTACAGTCTCTGTTGCATATTCCTCTTTATTTGCTTGCTTGTTGCAACTCTGTTTTGGAGAGCTTTTAAAAATAAAATTACATTCAGAACAAGACCAGTCGTTGTTATGTTTTTTAATACCTCACGAGCAATATTTTAGTTGTGTACAGTTAAGCTGATTTTTTTTTGTTTTAACCATTTCTCATGAGGCCAATGAGTGAACAACAATTGGTCAATGACTTTAGAGAGGTAGAGTTTAAATTTGGTGAGCAGTTCACTGTAGTTTTCAGTAAATCCTTTATACTACTTGAGA
>NW_007784209.1:2471-2813 GCF_000696425.1 Galeopterus variegatus
TATAAAACCAAATAATCCAATTAAAAAATGGGCAAAAGAGATGAATAGACATTTTTCAAAGAAAGACATACAAATGACCAACAGGTACATGAAAAAATGCTCAGCATCACTAGTCATCAGAGATATGCAAATCAAAATCACATTAAGATATCATCTCACCCCAGTTGGACTGTCCATTCTTAAAAAGATCGAGAATAACAAATGCTGGCAAGGATGTGGGGGAAGGGGAACGCTTTTACACTGTTGGTGGGACTGTAAATTAGTGCAGCCATTATGGGAAGCAGTATGAAGGTTTCTCAAACAACTACAGATAGAGCTACCATATGATCCAGCAATCCCACT
>NW_007784210.1:0-640 GCF_000696425.1 Galeopterus variegatus
GTGAGCGGGAACCGGTCTGTATGTGGGATCCAAACCCTCGGCGGGAGCGCCACTGCACTCCTAAGCGGCGCACTGTAGCAGTGCGCCACCGGGCCGGCCCCCAAAAATTATATTCTAATACCTCCCTTAGTCATTCAACAAGTATTTGTTGGATGTAATCCATTTCCAAAGCACAGTGCTGAGCACTATAGGTAACACAAAAGTTGGACAACTTTACCTTTGAAAGACTTATATGTGGATGATAGTTTAAATGAATTCATCAAATCACACACTCACCCTGTGAGATAAATACAATTGTCTCTGGTATAAAGATGAGGAAACTGAGGTCTAAGATTACATAGATTACAGAAGGTAGAGCCCCAGTCAATGCTGAAGGTTGACTCCCTGTTCCACCCAGAATCTACCTTTTCCAGACTTGTAAGGAGAACCACAATTCAAAATATCAAGACAGATATAAACCTAGACATAGAAATGCAAAGCGTGGAAAATTGCATCTAGGAAAACTTTTAGGAAAGTTTTTAGGTGACCACATTTTATCTGTCTTAAAGGATGCATTGAAATGGAAAGATAAAGAAACACAGATGCAGTATTTACTGAAGAAACATTATAAATAATACTAAGCATGTAATAAAAGCATCAT
>NW_007784210.1:2536-2812 GCF_000696425.1 Galeopterus variegatus
AAAAAAATAAATAAATATTAATCAAAATGAGGCCACTAAGGTGGGCTCTGATCCAATCTGACTGGTGTACTTAAAATAAGAGGAAATTAGACACAGAGAGAGAACTAGGGATGCCCATCCATGTGCAGAGAAAAGACTATGTGAGGACACAGAGAGAAGGCAGCCATCTGCAAGCTAAGAAGAGAGGCCTCAAAAGAAACCAAACTTGCCAGCACCTTGATTTTGGACTTCAGCCTTCAGAACAGAGAGAAAATAAATTTCTGTTGTTTAAGCCAC
>NW_007784211.1:0-428 GCF_000696425.1 Galeopterus variegatus
AACCAAAAAAACTCCTGTGTAGAACCAATAACTTCTCTCCAGGCCAGGTTGGACCTGCAGGTGGTGAGTTTGTGGTCTCTGGTCTCAGCCAGGTGAGAGGCCTTACTGTTAGCCTGGGCCTTCAGATGCCAGTAACATTCTGGGAACTCAGGAATCAGTCTAGGCAGAAGAATCCACACACATCTTGGAGGTCAAGGTAAGGTGGTTATAGGAATTCAGAAGGTGAAAGAACAAGACAGGCACACTGGTGGACAGAAATGTTGACATGAGACTGTTTCTCAGCACCTTTTCCACAATCTCAAAGCATGGGGCAGTTCTCAAAGGCACTGCTAGAAAGAAACTTGAAAATGCACCATGACCCTGTGTACTAGTTTGCTATAGCTTCTGTAACAAAGTACTGCAACTGGGTGACTTAAACAACAGAAATG
>NW_007784211.1:2474-2812 GCF_000696425.1 Galeopterus variegatus
CTCTGGGTGATCTGGAGCTCTGAAGATTGTATATGAGGTGGTGGTGTCACTAGCTAGTTATACTGGGCTACTGACAAATGATCCATGCACTTTGTCTTATTGCTGGACCACATCTCCACCATCATAGATGACAAAATAGATTTCATCAAATGTGGAAGCTGGAAAAATCTCTAGAAGTTACCTCTATCAAGCCTCATTTTACAAATGGGAAAAATCGAAGCCCAGAAAGTTAATCAGCTCACAACAAGATCCCACAGCAGACAATTGGCTAGGGTCTGTCTAGCCTCCTTTCCCTTCTCATTCCCAACTATCACAAAGCAGAGTTGGACACTGACCTT
>NW_007784212.1:0-592 GCF_000696425.1 Galeopterus variegatus
TTTTTTTTTTCCTGTCAGTGTCCCCTCTCCTGTCCAATTACTTAGGCATTTTCCCTGGCTCCCCACCCTTTAGGTCCCCAGTTTCCTCCTAAGGGTTGTAGACCCCTGCTTTAATTCACTTGCCAGAACATGTGAAGCCAGCCTGTTACTCCAGCAGGAGCTGACTTTTCTGGACTTGACCTTTGAACACAAGGAAACTGTTAGCCTTGACCTTCAAGTTGGCTTAGCTTCTCCTGCTGATTTCTCCTGACTGTACCTGCCCTGTCCCTCCTGATCCCTCCTTTCCTCCCTCCCTCTCTTCCATCCTTCCCTCCTTCAACATTTATGATGTGCATTCTATGGGAGCATGAGAGTTACAGAGTTTAGCACAGTTGTTCATGACTTATGTTTCAAACCCAGGTTCTGAACCAACTGGCCAAACTCAGGTCACATGCCTGCCCCTCAGCTAGTGAGTTGAGGAAACATAATTATTGTAAGGGTATGTGCAAAAGACTAGATAAGTAAAATATCCTTTACATATGTTTTTCCAATGCACTTATGTCCTATTATGATTGATAAAACATTGCGTGTAGATACCACTGAAATTCAAAAA
>NW_007784212.1:2217-2812 GCF_000696425.1 Galeopterus variegatus
TTCTCATCTGGCTTCTGTTAGATGTGTAGGCTCCAAATCTGACAGCCAGTATGAGACACTTTCTGCATAGACCCCTACACATTGCAGAGACCTTGTGGACAACATTCTCTCCTGGTTCTAGTCTGTCTGCCAGAGTGGTTGGTGGCAGAAAATCCATCACAGGGCATTTCTTCTCTGTCCCTCTCCTCTCTCCCCACATGTATTGTACCTTAGGGATCAGCCCTCCAGGGTTTATAGTGGCTCGCTGTGACCTATGGATGTCCCATCCCTAGCCATACTGCTGTTTGTTGTGGGAAAGGACAAGGTAAGTGTGAGTACTGCTCAAAAATCCCAGGGTCCCTGAAAGTGCTCTGCAGATCCCAGCATGTACAAAGTGCTCTCATTTTGTTTTCAAATTTCAGATCTTAATTATAAGGAAGAGAATTAGGCATATAAAACAAATTACATTGGCAGCGTTTGCTTCACTTGTGCACCACGGGGCCCAGGCTCCCCTAATGAGATGTGACTACAGATCATCGTACTTCCTGCAAACAGCCAATTGCTCCTAATGTGGCAGATTTTTCCTTGTGTTGTCTGAGAATAAGCCACAGGTGTA
>NW_007784213.1:0-703 GCF_000696425.1 Galeopterus variegatus
AGGACTTGGCCGGGCTGCCCTAGAGAGCAGGGGACAGTGAGCAGTGGCTGGAAAAGCAATGGTGTTTGGGTCCTAGCCCAGGCCTGGGGGGCCTCTGAGACTCTCTCTCCTCAGAATCTGCTGGTGTCAGGGCCCCATCTCTGGCAACCAGATGTGCCTCTGGCTGCAGCGCCTGGGCCCAGCCTGCACAGCTGGGGGACAGGAGAGACGGAGAAGGGGATGTGGGGTGACCCAACCAGACTGCCCTCCCTTGCCCTTGAACAGACCCTTCCCCTGAAAGAATCTGCACCCCCGCTTTCCACCTCCCACCACCATATCCTTAAGGCTCAGAGAGGCTGAAGGGAAGAGATTTGGGCTCCCTTCCCAGCCCCTCCCACGCTCCAGCCCAGCTGTGAGCAGAGAGCAGGCATCAGACACTGAGACCAGCCTTTGGCCGTCCCCCACCTCCCCTGCAATGCCTTTGCTTCTGGGGGAGTCTTCTCTCATCTGCCACTTGGTGAGTCCAGCTGAGCTCCCAGAAGCCTGGGATAGGAGCCGTATGGATGCCAGCCCTGCCCATGGGGTGGAAGCTTCCCCACTGCTCTAGACCAGCATCCGGGTGCTGAAAAATGAGGCCAACGGGAGCCCCAACCTAGTAGAGGTGACACTCTGTGCCTGAGCAGAGGCGGCTTCCTGTCCCCTTCCTCGAAGCTGCACACAGTTG
>NW_007784213.1:2579-2812 GCF_000696425.1 Galeopterus variegatus
GGAGCAGCTTCTCTTTGATTTGTTACTTATCAGAGTCCAGGAAGCAATTTTTGTTGAGGGACAAAGACTTACTCCCTTTAAAAAAAAATCGTTTGATAACTGCTGCTCCGAGCCCTTCTCCAGCCTGGGATTCAGCCTCCGGCAGAGACCCTGGGAGGCCCAGCATCAGAGGGAGCCCCCCATACTCACCTCCCAGCTCCCCTAAACAGCCTTCACAAGGCAGGTGGCCCCAC
>NW_007784214.1:0-319 GCF_000696425.1 Galeopterus variegatus
ATATAATATGTTATATATCAATATCTTATATGAGTGCACTTCGAAAAGTTCTTGGAAAAGTGGAATTAAAAGATAATACAAATCTTATATGAATATGAATCTCATATAATATATATTCTTATATAAATATAAAAATAATTAATAAATATACAAATATACCCTCAAGGAGAAGAATATATTTGCATAGGTTTGAATGGAAATATATATACAGAGAGAGAGAGCAAGAGAGAGATTGGATGTGCTGCCCCGAGATTTGGAATTTGCTGTGTCAGCTCACGTAGCTGGAAGTGGTCATGACTGTCTGCTTGGTTAGTGGAAG
>NW_007784214.1:2011-2812 GCF_000696425.1 Galeopterus variegatus
CCTCTGCCTGAGAGAGTTGGCAGAGACCTTGACCAGCTAGTTCAGTGTGTTGATTAAGTTACGTGAATAGCAGCAGGAGTTGCCAAGTGGCACAGCTACCTTGGTGTAAGAATGAGAAAAGGAAAACCGATGAAACTCAGAAGCGTGACCCATTGGTCTTGTTAATGCACGTTACAACCTCTAAAAGTGAAAGAGAGTTGGGGCACTTAGCACTACAGGAAATGCACAACGTTTGACATATATATATATTAACTCTACAGGAATAAAGAGACGACAGCAACTCTCAGAAGACAAACTAGCAGGTGCAACCACCCTCAGGCAGAAAAGAACTTGAGCTGTCCTAGGAATGGAGGGAAAGCAGGAGACACAGAAGAGACACAGGCAGCAGGAAGGAAGGCCCCCGATGGCGAGGCTGGAGGGCAGGGCAGGGCAGATCGCAGGCCTCAGGGGCCACAGGAATGGTTCTGAATTTGATTCCAAGTGCAACTGAAAAGTTTAAAGCTGGGGTAGAGGTAAAGGGTACCGACTGACCTGATTTATTTTTGTGAACAATGAATCTTCATTTCAAAGTAAAGGACTGGAAGTCAAGCTTGGGAAGACGGCAGGCACTAATTTGACAGGAAGAAAGAACGTGACTGTAGAGCTGGTGGCCTGCCTTATTTATTAACAAGCCAGGTAGGTGTGCTGTAGTCACAGCTAAAGCCTCGAGAGCGTGCACTCAGGGCGTCAGAATGACATCTTGTCAGACGTAACCAAATGCATCAGTTTTACCACATGACAGGGCTGACGTGTAGGTCATAC
>NW_007784215.1:0-761 GCF_000696425.1 Galeopterus variegatus
GTTGCCGGACACGGAAAAAAAACAAAAGACAAAAAAAAAAAAAAAAATCTCTCTACAGGTTCTAGATCAAGGGCTATTGTTGTGCGCCCTCTGGACTGTAATTTCCAGCTACAGAAATAAGTGATCAATATTATTCTCCAAAGCCAAGAGCCTCGAAGGACAAGCATAAAGCTCTGCAATGAAATTCAGAGACGGTTATCTAAAATGTTGCCTTTCTCAGTCCTCCATGCTTTTCTTATTATCCATTTGAGTATAGGTCATTGGTGTCTTTAATGCTAAATATTATGCCACTGGACCACACAATATATCCTAAGGATCAAGACTCTCCATCCATTCTTTCACTCAATACATCTCTGTTGAACACCTACTTAAGTGCTGAGTATTGTTCTAGGCACTGGGAATACGAAGATAAGTAAGATTTAGTTGTTGTTTTCTAAAGTGCATTAATCCACTGAAAGCCAGCTGACTGATGCAGTCCTCACGACCACCTTCTACTCTGGGTAGAGTGGGAGTTAAGGAAGGCTTCTGAAATCGGTGATCTGTCTGCTGAGTCTTAAAGGACTTGTAGTGTTAACCTAGCCATTAACTTTTTACATGACTCAGTTTTTCTTTGATTCTCTTATCCTTTGCAGAATAGACATAAATCAATGTTGCTAAATAGTTATACAATAATGAAATCTTTAAAAAAAAATTAGCTTTCGAGTAAGGCAGCAGATAGATTTTTTACTTGTAGGAGCTTGGCAGGAATTAATTTCCTTTCT
>NW_007784215.1:2399-2812 GCF_000696425.1 Galeopterus variegatus
GAAATCCAGTTCTGTTTTGTAATTCCCATTGTGATTTCTTCCATAAAACTTACTAATTATTTTGAAGTGTGATTTGAAGTTAGTAAGCATAGAAGATTTAAGAGTTTTCATCACTGCTATATGATTGTTGTCTGCCATTGTAATTCCACTTTGATTTAAACACTAAAATTGATCATTTTGAAACAATCAATGCTTATATAGGCATTTATCAATTTATTTTCTTCTCACTGCTTCTTGCATCTTTATTTTCCCATTTACTGATAGTCTGTGAATGGGAACCTCTTCCAAAATTTATTTTGTTGCCACATTTGAATGAGACTGTATCTGGCTATAGAATTCCAGTTTAACTGGCATGTTCTCAGTGTCTTGAAAATATTCTTCATTTCTGACCTTCATTAGTGCTCACAAAATTT
>NW_007784216.1:0-383 GCF_000696425.1 Galeopterus variegatus
GAGTGAATGGGATCTAAAAACAGGTCATTAGAGAACCAATCTTCATGAATTGACTTTGCCCCATAAGCAAGTCACTCAAATAATGTGGCAGTGTTTGTTTATTTCCTACCAGAAAAAAAACACTGTCAATAATACAAAATTCCCACTAGTATTTTGAGGTGAAAAATACATACTTGGGCACTGTCGTTTCTGCAGAGCTTCTTGTAGATTTGATCAATTGAGATTAAGACGTGGTCAAAACACTGGCTGAAAAGATGGTATCTTCTTTTTTTCACCTGTTCAAACTCTTGCCTACACATTCTCGCTTCCTTTCTGCTGGCCTCAAAAACTAAGAGAGAATAAATGTTCTTTATTTTGGAAATCATTGAGGGGGCTTCTCTTAT
>NW_007784216.1:1832-2812 GCF_000696425.1 Galeopterus variegatus
CAGCTAGAGCAGGTAACAGCCTGAAACCTGAATGGTGAATAGAACAAACTCAAGGGAGGAGGGAAGAGAAAGTGTGTCGCCTGCCCTTCCAGGAAAACTTTCTTCACCTCCCAAAGAGGGTTAATTAATACATGGTAAAGGTGACATTTTAATTCACTGGGAAGAGAATATTTGAAAAATGCGGGTGAGTAAATTAGGTAACTTGGGCCCTTTTAAAAAAATAGATTCTTAACTCATACCACAAACGAAAATAAATTTCGGATGAATTAAAGAGGTAAGTGAAAACAAAAGAAAACCATAAACGGGAAGAAAACGTTTACTCAGTAATGAGGTGGGAAAGGACTTTCTAAATAAAAAAGGAAAAGGAGAAAGCACTAAATAGAAGACTACAGAGAAGACAAAAGCTTCTTTCTGATTGCCAAAAGGTGCCATAAATACAAAGAGTCCAGCAAATCTAATAAAATGTATTAACAGCATATGAAGGGAAAAGATGTGGTGGGTATCACTCCTCAGCAACCACTCTCGTTTCTTCTTTTCCATCACAGCCCATGCTTTTGACGAGGTAGGCCCATCTCTGCCTCATAGATCCCAGGTAGTAGATCGGGGTGGGCCTGCTTGGTCTAAGGCAGAGACTACGGCCCCCTCCCTCACAGTGATTGGTTCAGGAATGAACATGTGACTCCATTCAGGCCACTGGGATGAGAAGACTATTACTGGGGCTTGGTAGGAAGAACTTTTTCAGTCTTGGAAAAGCACCACTACAAAAGGCAGCTTCTCTCTCCTCTGAAGGTTGTGGCTGTGGCTGGAAAGCCAAGACTGGCTGCAGTATTTTGACCTCATGAGAAATGAGCCAGAGCTGCTTAATTAAGGGACTGTGAAGCTGGATTGCAGGTCATTGCTCTGCAGCTGTGGAGCAATGGCTACACTATCACCTACGGCACTCTGGAGAAGCCCCTGTACCTACTGAGGGTACTACATTG
>NW_007784217.1:0-339 GCF_000696425.1 Galeopterus variegatus
TGCCAGTACCCCAAGTTTTATTTGGCTTTCTATCCTTCTGCTTGTGGTCTGTGTGCATCTGTAGAAGATGATTCCATCCTCAGCTTCTGGAGTAGCCCCTCACTGATTTAGGTTAAACAACACACCATATGATCTGGCTACAGTGTTTGGTTAAGGACTGAAGGGGTGACCAGCCTGGACCAATTGCAGTGACTCTCAGGACACTTCCTTGGAAGACTGGGACAGAGATGCCTTTTCTTTCATGGTGGATATGGACAACACGTGGAATTTGTTGGCAGTGATATTGCAACCATGGGGGTGTAGCTTTAGGTTGAGGTAGGCATCATGGAAGGCAGAGCA
>NW_007784217.1:2537-2812 GCF_000696425.1 Galeopterus variegatus
AAAAAAAAAAGATTAAAAACCACACATGTAGGAGTTTTGCCTTAATGTGCATGGAACCCTAGGATTTAATAGATTTAAAACATTTGCCTCTTGACTTTCCTTGTGATTGGCTTTCCTCATCAAAGTAGAATGCAGCAAAAATTTAATTAATTGAGGTTTCACCATATTCTGCTGTTCCCTAATGGTATACCCAAACTGTGCTTATAAATTGACATGTCTGATGATTGTATGTAGTTTATAAAATGAAGCTCATTGGCTGATAATACATATTATAA
>NW_007784218.1:0-288 GCF_000696425.1 Galeopterus variegatus
GAAGAGATCCGCACAGGCGGAAGCTTTTCAGTCTATGTGTGTTGAAAGAACCACAGCCCAGCTGTGGGTTGCAAATCAAAAAAAGCACCCTATTCAGTGTGGTGAAAATAATACTTAGCAAAATGTTGAACCAGGTTCTGTTTCCTACCCTGAACTCAAATAATGGGACCATGTGAGAATGCAGGTGATAAAGGACCGGAGGGGAAGTGGGGGAGGGCTTCACAACCCCACACAGCAGGGAGGAAGGCCACTCCCCCACCTCCCGGAGGCCATGGGGAATTGCCTGTA
>NW_007784218.1:2286-2812 GCF_000696425.1 Galeopterus variegatus
GGAAGTGGAGCTTCTCAGTCCCTCAGCCTCACCTATAGACTTGTGTTTCTTTGTAAGAAATTTGAGAATATATTCCTGTTTCCCCCACCCACTAAGGAAGGCCTGTCTAACTTGGCTACGGGCAAGTGATGAGATTGTGAGATCCCTGGCTGTGTCATCGAGGCTGAGTGGAGAAACTGGTGTGGGTGTAGGCACAGGGACCTTTTCTGCTAGGGTGGAGAGGATCAGCTCCTGTTTGATGGCCCCAGTCAAGGAGTTGAGGGTGTTATTGAAATGACATTGGAATGGAGCAGGAGTGCAACTGAGTCAAATTTTAAAAGCTTCTGATTTGCAAGCATCCCCAGAACTGGTTGGAACCTGCTCTCACTTCTGTAGGACTCCTGGTTCACCTCCAGGGGACAGCAGTGACCAACTAGAATGTGAGTATATCCTAATCCACCTTCTCTTCCCAGCACCAAAGACCCTATGACAGAGAGATGGGAAAAACATGCATATTAGTACCAGCAGAATGCTGCTAAAAAAGGGG
>NW_007784219.1:0-428 GCF_000696425.1 Galeopterus variegatus
TTTGTTATCTGGAGGCTCTGGGGGAAAATCCACTACCAGGCTCACTCAAGTGGCTGGCAGAACTCAGTTCCATATGGCCGTAGGACTGTGTTCCTTATATCCTTGCTGGCTGTTGACCAGGAGTCATGCTCAGCTTCTAAAGCCACCCATATTCCCTGGCTGGTGACCCCTCCATCTTCAAAGCCAGCAATGGCGGGATGAGTCCATCTGACACTTTGAATCTCTTTGATCTCCCCTTCCGCCTCTTGTCTCCTGCCTTCTTCTTCTTCTGACTTACTCTCTTGTCTTGCTCTGCTGCTGTTAAGGTTCATGTGATTATGCTGGGCCTACCTGGATGATCCAAGTTAACCTCTGTATTTTAAGGTCAGCTGATTAGTAACCTTAGTTCCATCTGCAAAATTCCTTCACAGCATCCCGGGATTAGTGTT
>NW_007784219.1:2345-2812 GCF_000696425.1 Galeopterus variegatus
CCTTGCTGTTCTCCTGCAGGAATGCACTATGGCTGGACAGTCCTCCAGCTGCCTCCTTCTTATCATTCATGTCGCATTCAAAAGTCCCTTTCTCGGAGGCTTTCTCTGACCACCCAAGCTGAATGTGTACTCTTCCACAGCCCCATCGCTGCTTGTCACATCACCCATCTTGTTTCATTCATAGCATTTGTCAAAATACAAAATTACCTTGTTCATTTACTTTTGCTTTCTTTGTTTTATTCACTATGGTATCCCTGAGGCCCATGTTATAAGTGTCTGGCATATACTAGTTACCCAATAAATAACTGTTGAATGGAAAAAATGAATTGACTAGTCTATTAGTTCATTTTCACTACAATCATGCTGCATAACAAATCACCCTAAAACTTGATGTGTTAAAACAACAAGCATTTCTTTCTTGCCCATGGTTCTGAGTCAACTTGAGTTCAGCCAATCTTGAATGAGCT
>NW_007784220.1:0-345 GCF_000696425.1 Galeopterus variegatus
TGATCAAATACCAGTTTGCAGTATTCAAAGGAAATATAGATACCATTTAGATAGAGTCAGCATTCATCCATAAAGCAGGAAAAGCATTATAGGGTATTCATGTATGCATTAAGACTATTGAACAAGATGCATTGTGCTGTAGAGGACAGAGTTGAAAGCAGTCAACCAAACCTGCTTAGAATTTGATATGTCAGTACACATGAAATGCCATGGTAATTTTTCAGGAAGCTTTGTATTTATAAAACACTTACAGACCCATTATTTCATTCGACCTTCTTAAGTTCCCCCAGATAAAGGTGGGAACTTATCTTTACTACATACCTATGTTGCCATCAAGGCTACTGT
>NW_007784220.1:2503-2812 GCF_000696425.1 Galeopterus variegatus
TAGAGAAAAAACAAGTAAAGAGCATTAGCTAGCATTCACTAAGATCCTGTGCTCAAGCTTGCCACTTGACACTTTATATACTTTATTTCAATGGTTCTTATCTCTGGCTGCAAATCTCAACCACCTGGAAAAGATGTCCAAGTACTGATGTTTTGTACCCACTCAGTTCAATTAAGTCAGGATCTCTGGAGATGAGGCACAGGCTAACTCTTTAAAAAAATTTCCAGACACTTCTAATGCACACTGGTGGTTGAAAACCCTGACTTACTTATCAAGGTTTCTGATAGTATGGATAAGATAAGTTTTCTT
>NW_007784221.1:0-289 GCF_000696425.1 Galeopterus variegatus
TTTTGCTTTTTGTATCAATACTGTTTAAGTTCCAAATTTTATGATAACTAGTCACTCAATACATTTGAAAAAGTGTTCTCTGTCCTTTTTCCTATGCTGAAACAAAGACAAATCCTTATTCTTATGTTTTATATATCACGTTGCAGTGTGTTCATTCATGAGACAACTATTCTTGAAACAATATCTTTTTTCAGTGACTTGCTAGGTGCGGACTAGAATTCAAAGATAGATGAAATGTAATTTCTACCTGCATTGAATTCCTATCTATTAGTGGAAGTAAGATAAGAGC
>NW_007784221.1:2298-2811 GCF_000696425.1 Galeopterus variegatus
TAGAGCCAGTGTTAGCTTTAAAATATTTATTTTATATTGTTTCTTGTCTTCTTACTATAGTTATATCACCTGGGATCTATCCTGTCATGTGATATTACAGGAACATCTTTTTATATACTGTACCAGATGGAATGTTTTTAGTTACAAGTAAGGGAGAGGAGACTCACACTGGCTTAAACAATAAGAAAATCTGTTACCTCTGATACCAAGAAGTTGACTAGAATGTTGGACTTCAGTTGTAGGAAGCATCTGAGACATGAGGGGATGTCTGCCTGGAGATTTTGGAAAAAGAGCAACTTGCTCTTAAGCAAAAAAAGATTTCTCTGGACATTGCCATGTCACTAGGATGAAATGCCTAGGATGGTGGCAGCCTTTTGGGTTAATGAAGGAACCCTGAGAATAGAACTCAAACAGTGGGAATGAGAACAGAGAGACTGATAGAACTAGACTCCTGATGACATCAATGTGCCTCAGATGACCATTTCTAAACCCAGAACTTCCACTGGGAGTGTA
>NW_007784222.1:0-2811 GCF_000696425.1 Galeopterus variegatus
GCCTTTATTATTTGTTGCTCCTGTCTGCAACACTTGGCCCCTTCATCTCTGCCTGTCCAAAATCCTGTCAATTCTCAGGACCAGCTCAGTTCTTACCCTCTCCTGAAGCTTGCCCAGCCCTCCCAGCCCATACTGGTCACCTCCTGGCAGGACTGTCAGTGCTGTCCTTGAGGGTGCTTTATCAACTCTTCTCACGATGGCTCTGCACATGTACACAAATGCATGTTGTGTGCGAAACAAGTGGCAATGATGGATAGACCATAAAAAGAGATAATCCAAGGAAGTCAGATCTGGGCTCAAAGACCAAATTAACATCTTATCTCCTTAGACCAGAAACAGAATAGAAATATGAGGCTGAAGCCACAGGCTTCCTGAGATCTCATTCAAAAAGCAGGCAGGGGTGGCTGAGAGCTGGTTCCTACAGGGAAACAAGGAATGAGTCTCCCGGTGGGATGGAGTGCCAGGACCAGGCTTAATGCTCAGAGTTAGAGTCTACCGTGGAGAGTCTTCCGCTGGAAATAAATAAAAGTCTGCTGTCAACCACTACCTGGTACTAGACTGGGGGCTTTAGGACTTGAGTGGAGACAGATAAGACTGGAGGAGAGGGCGCAGATTGAGAAAGAGTGAGAGAAATGAGAATCAAACCCTTCCACTTAAAATAAACCTGCAAATAAAAGTTGCATAACCCAATGCTAAGAAGGAAAGCCAACAAAATAAAAATTTGGAACATATATTAATTCTGAATTAAAGTAAATTTATATAGCAGCATGAGAGGGAATAAAATAAGTATATTCTGGATGTAAAAAGAAATAAGATAAACCCATAAAAATAAAAAAGAAAAAAAAATTAAAGGATAAAAATGCTGAAGCAAGAGCAGACGAATAAAATGAAAAATAAATTATAAAATTTGGTTAAATAAATGGAAAGCTGCATAAAGAAGACAAACTTTAAACTAGAAAATTAAAGGAAAGACTAGTGAGTTGAAAGCTAGTCTTCAGATTGGAAATATATTCCCAACTGAGAAAGATTAAATATGTAAATCTTATCCTAGACACATTTTGATGAAACTGGAGAACGTTAAAGACAACATGAAAATATTTAGGACATCCAGAGAGAAAGAACAGACCACCACAAAGAGACAATTGGATTGTCAATGGAATTACCAGCAGTCAGATACAAGACAATGCATTGATATCCCAAGATGCTAAGAAAACATAAAACCAACTACCTAGAATTTTATAACAGCTAAGATATCATTTAAGAGTGAAAGTAAAATAAAGACAATTTCAGATATACAAAATTGAAAGACTTTACCAATTCTACATAACTCTAAATAAAATTACTGTCAAAGAAAGAAGAATGAATCCAAAGCTAGAAGAGATACCAGAAATAATGGCAAGCCTCCAAATTGATAAAATGTTACTTAAGATTTATTAGCTATTGGGTTTATTTTAAATAAGTGCTTTTTTTTTTTTTGCTTTCTTTGTTTGTTTGTTTTAAAGCCAAACTTAAACTTCAGACAATGGCAGGATGGTAGATGGTTTTTAGTCCTCAGCTAGAGCTTTGTTTTATCTTGGAGAAAGATAAAAATATTTAATTACTTTGAAATCTCCAGACACAAAACCATAGTGAAAATTTTTTTAAAAAATGAAAAATACATACAGTAGGCAAATACCAAGGTAGAGAAAGTTTATGTAGCAATAATATTATAACAAAAAAAGCAAATAAAGGAGGGATGTCATGAAAATAAGAAGCAAAACCCACCAAAATTACATAAAAATCATGATTTTGTATGGACCTAACAATATAATCTGAAATTTATAAAGTAAAAGCTAATAGAATTATAAGAAAGTTTGACAGACCCACAAAGTGGGAGATCATATTTCTAACAAACCAATAGATCAAATAAACAAAAAAAATTTGAGGCTATAGGTGATTTTAAGCAACAAAATTAACAAATGTGTTTTGACACATAAATCAGAACTGTGTACCCAAGGGAGCCTTTTTTTCTATACTCATAGAACATGCACAAAATTAACTATGAAGACTATTGAAATATCAGCAAATTTTAAAGGATCTGCACTACTCAAATAATATTCTATAGGTATAATACAACTAAAAAGATAGTGTTTTAAATGAATTCATAAGTCATAAGTTAAAGCTTTGATTGAAAATAACTGGAAATCATTATTTAAGAATTTACAAACAATAAAGTAAGCCCAAAAAAAGCAGAGAAGGAAATAAATAAATAAAAGAGCAAAACTTAGTGAAATGGGTATTTAATAGTAGAGAGGATCTGCAAAACCAAAGCCTGGTGCTTAGAAATGGCTAAATGGACTTAGAGAAAATTATGTTAAGTGAAATAAGCCAGGCACAAAAAGAGAAATACCGCATGTTCTCACTTATTTGTGGGAGCCAATAAAAATAAATAAACAAATAAACAAACAAACAAATAAATGAGAGGGGAGAAGACACGACAATCACAATCATTCCTTGAACTTGTTGAGATAAGTGAACAGATATGTAAACAAACAAACAAATAAATGAGAGGGGAGAAGACACGACAATCACAATCATTCCTTGAACTTGTTGAGATAAGTGAACAGATATGATGTTGATGGGGGAGGAGGAGGAATTAGTAAAGGGACATGAAAATCAACCACATTGTATATTGATAAATTAAAAGAAAAATAAATATATATATAAAAAGAAATGGCTAATAAAATAAACAAATTTTCACCACGACTGGGCACAAAAACTTGGAAAAAGATACAAATAAGTAATAATAGGAATAAAAAGAGGAGTATGACA
>NW_007784223.1:0-769 GCF_000696425.1 Galeopterus variegatus
CAATTGTTTTGTGTATCATTTTGCAAGTGAAGTATTAAAGTGCAAACTTTAGGGCCGGCCCATGGCTCACTCGGGAGAGTGCGGTGCTGATAACAACAAGGCCCCGGGTTCGGATCCCATGTAGGGATGGCCGGTGTGCTCACTGGCTGAGTGCGGTGTGGGCGACACCACACCAAGGGTTGTGATCCCCTTACCGGTCATGAAAAAGACAAAAGAAAAAATAAAGAAAGAAAAGGGGATTGAAAATGAGTCTTGGCAATTATTGTGTTCACTGAGTCTAAGGCTTCATTATATAATCTCATTGGTTTTATATTCCCCTCAATTATAACTCGCACCAGTGTTTTGTGTACCACTGAGGAAAAAATAGAGCTGCTAGTTAACTATGGCATACCATTAATTGTGAAATACATTGGATTTCTTACATACTAAAATGGGGTTGGGGGATGCTAGAATTGATGAAATTAACAGTAATATTTCTGAGGATTTGGGGCACTTACAGGTCTCTTTTACATGCATTTACCCTATCACAAAATAAAACTAATTATGAGAATATTTTGAAGTTGATTGAATATTAGTAAAACACTTTGAGATTTCACAACTTGAGCAGTAAATGAGAAAATGAGCTGTTTTCCTAACCTTTTCTATAATTTTGTCTTTTAACTATGCTCGCTTTGAAAAAACTAAAATATTCTGGGCCGGCCCGGTGGTGCACTGCTACAGTGCGCCGTTTGGGAAGTGCGGTGGCGCTCCCGCCGAGGGTTCGGATCCC
>NW_007784223.1:2580-2811 GCF_000696425.1 Galeopterus variegatus
TAGAACCTCGGGGCTAAAAGGCATTTTGATGTTTAGTCAGTCCTCTCTTGGATGTTTGGACAAGTCTGTTCCATCATCCCTGAAAAGTGGTTTTCCTCCTGAAGCCTGTGCCTGACAGCCATTGGTGACAGAAAAAAACGTTTTTCACTGATGCTAATAAGCAGCTTCTTTTAACTTTTACATGTGATTTAGGACACAGAGGTCATTCCCTCTGTTGGAATATGTAACGAT
>NW_007784224.1:0-256 GCF_000696425.1 Galeopterus variegatus
TTATCATTTCACATTACCATGCATTTAAGGCCAGTTTTGGTAATCACCCTCTGGAAAATGCTTCCTTCCCACCCCATCCCCACATGCACTCTTTTGTTTGTCAATGCCCAGAAGGAAGCATAATGTCAAAATATTTTCTCACCAGTACAGAGTATCATGGGACTCTGTGCATATAATTATAACTTTTCATGATTTGGATTATCTACTTGTGCTAATTGGATCAATCTACTGCATCAATCTTATTACATTTATATTT
>NW_007784224.1:2380-2811 GCF_000696425.1 Galeopterus variegatus
GTCAGAAACAAAGGATACTATCTACTACCTCCACTGTTATCTAACATTCTTATGGAGATACTAGTCAATAGAGCTAGACAGGAAAAATAAATAAGGTATAAAAATTTGGAAAGGAGGAGGTAGACTCATCACTGTTTGCAGGTTATATCATTTATATCTGGAAAACCCCAGAGAAGAAATGAAAAAATATTAGAAGCAAAAGAATTCAGTCATGTGGCTGGATATAAATATTCAAATGAAATTTTTTAAAAATTAAAAATACATAAAAATTAATTCAGAAATTAATAGCCATTTTATATACAAAACTACCTGTAACACAGTATATTGGGAGAAACTATCCCAATCATATCAGGGAAAAAAGGTAAAGTACCTTTTAACTTAGAAATAAACTTACCAAATATGAAAACAATATGTAAGAAAAAGCCTTAAAC
>NW_007784225.1:0-428 GCF_000696425.1 Galeopterus variegatus
GGGCAATGCAAGAGCATCCACTGAGAATGCAGTCCATTAACCAGTGGTGACCTAATTCACATTCAGCTCAGTAATTGGGTCAGGACGCAATAACTTTTATAAGTTCATACAATTTAGATCAAAAACAGCCAAAAAGTCATTAGGTGCACCCCCTTCCCTTATTTTACTGAAGCTTGGGCTAAAATGAGTTAAACACAAAAAAGAAAAGGTGTATGATATGACAAGGGAAATCTTGAAAATTTAGAATTTAAAGAAATTTTATGTATCTCTTGTCAAAGTTCCCCATTTCATAGTAGAGATAAAACAAATCTCAGGAAAGGTGAATGATAGGCTTATGATCACATTTTAGATATTGTTCCTAGAGAGGTCTTCAAGTCATTAATGTCACTGTCCCTGGAATTAGATTGCCATAGTTCAACTGGTTCTCC
>NW_007784225.1:2461-2811 GCF_000696425.1 Galeopterus variegatus
CAGTCTAAGGTACTTTGTTATATTAGCCCAGATTGAACTGACATAGTTTCACCTGTTTATATAAAGGCATGCTGATCTGTAATAAGAAATATGGATTTAAGTTGTTGATATTATCTTATGGAAAATTCAAAGGTTCTCCTGTTTCTCCTGTTCTTTCTGCTTTTTCTTCTTAATATCACTACCATCATCATCATCACCACCCTATCCTCATCATCTCCAAGCAATGGTTTTTATGCATTCAACACTCAAGACTACAAAAGAAGGAAAATAGTCTAGACTCTAAGCATGGTGGTGAGGTTTGAAAACAGAACTGTTTAAATGAAATTACATTAAACTTACTTATTTTGATC
>NW_007784226.1:0-238 GCF_000696425.1 Galeopterus variegatus
CCTCATCTGTCAAACGGGGCTAATGATGGTATCACCAAGTGATTGTAAAGATTATAGGAGGCAGCAACTGTAAAGTGCTTGTCACAGTAAGTCCCTGAGAAATGACAGCTGTTGTTATTAAAGCTAGTCATAACAGTAAAAATATTACACAAATAAGGAAATAATGAAGGGGGGGCATTGGTTTCAGGTGAGGAGAGACAGACAGAGAGAGAAAGGAAGAAGGGGCAGGCCAAGAAGG
>NW_007784226.1:834-2811 GCF_000696425.1 Galeopterus variegatus
TTGGTTTCAGGTGAGGAGAGACAGACAGAGAGAGAAAGGAAGAAGGGGCAGGCCAAGAAGGGACTTCAAAATGGTTCCCTCATTAGCATCCACACCCTTTGTGTCTAACAACCCATCTCTTCCAATTCCAGCCCAGGTGGTCTGGGTGGGCTTTTTCCCAGCACTTAGCCTGGTGCCAGTGACCCAAGCCTGAGCCAATCAGCACATTGCATCCCTCTGGCAACAGCCAATCAGAGCCACCCAGCTTAAGTGAGCAAATGTGGAGGCATGGTCTTCCCTTTGTTACCAAACTGAAAGGGGTTCCTCACCCACCACTCAAAGGACTAAGAAGTCTCTCACACCAAAGTTTGCCATGTTGAAAGTTAGCATTTATTTAAATGGCCTTTCAAAGGAGCCATGGTAGCTAAAAGAGCTTTAAGACCCTGGACTTCCTGAGAACTTAAAATCACAGATATTTATAGGGCAGGGATTGGGGTAGAGGGTCTCAGGAAGCATGTGAGTGTCTGTGTAATTATTTCTGGCATCCTGGCTAAGGTCCTCCTTGTCTCCTTCAAGTCTGGAAGTGTACAAACTTCAAAGCAGGTTTGTAGCAGCAGGTGTTCGGTGAAGACAACTTGAGATTGGTATTACAGATGTTATATTAAGCCTTAAGGCATTCGGTTAAGGAACAAACATCCTGACCTTCAAATCAAGTTTTAGCCTAAGGGAGTATATGTTTAATCAACTCTAATCTTATCTTATTATTAACTGAATTTGTTTCTCCTAGGAATCCAGCCTGTCCTACTTGGTCAAGCAGATTTTCTTTTGCTATTTTCCCCTTCCCCCCAAGCCAAGGTCAGTTCCAGCTGGAGTTAGGCAAATAGCTAGAGGAAATCCAGATCTGGCCCCGGGTTTCACCTTCTGTGGAGCTATGACTTTGTCTGCTGGCTTGATGTTTCCCTCTTACTGTCTGTTGTTCCCACCAGCATCTGGGCTACTGTGTCTGAGACGCAAAGGTTCCACAGGGCTCTGGTTGGAGCTGTGAGGCCCTTGACCCCACTCCAGGCCCTCGGGGTACTTAACCTGGGTTTTACATGACAGTGATGACAGAGTTGGGGTGGTGGTCAGCTCTGCCCATTGTCCGCGTGCCCACCTAGTCCTCAGGGTGGGGAGGGGGCCATTGGCTTTGCCAGCTCCCTCCCTCAGCTACTGTACCAAGGAGTGCTCCCTACTGTGTCAAGGAGTGCTCCCTAGGCCCTGGATTCCTCCGGCCTCCCACAGAGCCCGTCCCCCAAGCGTGAAGCTGCAGGGCTCCCCCACAGTCCTGGGATCCCACCCTTCCTCCGAGGCAAGCCTTCGCTCGTGAAACTCACCGCTGCTTAAGGGATGGGCAGAGAGCTCCAGGCAAGGGGAAGGGCAAATACAAAAGCCCCGCCGCGGGAATGAGCGGGGCGAGTTGAAGAATTAAACAAGTTTGAAGATGCCCGTTAGACACCTGAACGGAGGCAAGTCCGGAGCCCAGGGGAAAAACTGGGACTGGAGATGTAAATTTGGGAGCTTTGGGCACGTGGGGCATTTAAATCCTTGGGACCGGACATCGTGGAAACTGAAGAGAGGGCTCAGGACTGAGCCCCGGGGAGCTGCAGCATTACCGGGGCGGGAAGAGAAGGAGGGGCCTGCGGAGAAGGCTTGACCGTCCACCTCCCCACGTACTCCTGACACTTTGCCAGACCCTCCAGCACCCTATCGAGGACAGGAGGAGGGTCAAATGCCACGGACGGAGGCAGGGGAGAGAAGAAGCTGCCTCGGCCCGGCCTTCCGCCCCGCCCTGGCGTCCCCAGGGCCGTTCCTAGGCGGGCGTGCTCCTGCCTCCCCAGACCCCGGGCTCTGAATCCGCAGAAAGCCTGTATTGTGGAAGAGCCTGGGCAGGGGCCGGACCCACACTGACCCTCCGTCGCCTCTCAGGCCCTCCACTCCCCAGGGGCCGGAGGGGCGGGC
>NW_007784227.1:0-200 GCF_000696425.1 Galeopterus variegatus
GTCAAGCTGTCATCAGCTCTTCATGGGTTCATTAACTGCAAACAAGGAGGTGGCTAATGCCAATCCAGTATGCATATTCATGAGCAGCCTCCTTGGGGCTTGTCCCTATTCTGTCCTACCTCATTGCTGCATTGTAGAGTAACTCCATGAGGCAGCCCAGGCTTACCAACTCCCATAATCCTACCAGGAACCCAGGAGCA
>NW_007784227.1:2432-2811 GCF_000696425.1 Galeopterus variegatus
AGTATGTTTGATTTACCTGAAGTACCTAATTCTAAATCATTTGCCTATAGTTCCTGTAGGTTGCCTTCCTTTACAGAGGGAAAAACAAAATTACTTTGTTATGTTGACTGATACCTTCCTATATGAACTTCTTTCTTTTCAGAGACGTTTCTCTTCTGATGATGGTACTGATGTCAGAGGAGAGGGTGTGGAGAGGTCGATAGCCGGCCTCAACCCATCCCATCCTCTTACCAGGTTTTTGACTCCAAAAAAGGAAAAAATTCAAGGGCAGAGTCACAGTAGAACATGAGAATAGGTTTAATATAATGAAAAGGAGACACAGATTTCACAGAGTGTGTGGCCTAGCTCCAGAGACTGAGCAGGACCCACACCAAGTTTA
>NW_007784228.1:0-2811 GCF_000696425.1 Galeopterus variegatus
GCATTTTTATTTTTTGCAACATAAATAGGCTGAGAATTTTCCAAATCTTATGCTCTTGTTCCTTCTTGCTTAATAATTTTGGCAAGTAATTTCTCTCTTCTTTTATCTTACTATAATCATTCAGGAGCAATCAAGCAACTCCTTCAATACTTTGCTTAGAAACATCCTCAGCTAAATATCCAATTCCATCATTTGCAAGTTCTACCTTCTACAAAATAATAGAACATGAACATAATTTAAACAAGTTCTTTGCCACTTTATAACAAGGATCTCCTTTTCTCCATTGTCTAATAACATGCTCCTCATTTTAATCTGAGATCTCAGAATGGCCTTTACTATCCATATTTTTACCAACATTCTCTACATAAATATTTATGTGCTATCTAAGAAAATGGAAGCTTTCACTATAGCTCTCCTCTTTTCTTTCTGAGCCCTCAGTAAAATTGCCCTTAAAAATCCATGCACGACAATCTCAGCTTCTTCTGACATGCACTTCAACACTCTCTCAGACTTTATCCATTATTCAATTCCAAAGCTTGTTTTAGGTAATTTTACAGCAGCACCCCACTTCTCTGTACCAATTTTTGTATTAGTCAGTTCAGCCTGCTATGACAAAGTACCACAGCCTGGGTGGCTTATAAACAACAGAAATTTATTTCTCACAGTTCTGGGAGCTGAAGTACAAGATCAGGATGCCCTGGTCAAGTTCCGCTGAGGGATCTCTTCCAGACTGCCGACTGCCAACTTCTCATTGTATTGTCACATGGAAAACAGCAGAGAAAGCTAGTTATCTTGCCTCTTTTTATAACAGTATTAATTCCATTCATGAGGGCTCTACCTTCATAACCTAATTACCTCCCAAAATTTCCACCTCTAAATACCATTACATTAGAAATTAGGTCAACAGACACAAAGAATGATTGTGTAATGTAATAATGAATAAGCTAATTATACTGATCTAACCATCACACAATCTACACAATTACTGAAAACCAATGTTGTAGCCCACATGTATGTAAAATTAAAAATAAGAAATAAAATAAATAAATAAATAAATCTAATCTGATAAAAAAAAGAAATTAGATTTAAACACGAATTTTGCTGGTACACAAATACACAGTGTATAATGATGTAAGAAGTTGAGGGTCACACTCAACTGAAAATAATCTTAACTTTTATTTGATTAAGTATTAATCTTTTGTATTCCCATCAATAGAATCACTCTATTTTCTAATAAATTCTGTAGTGCTTGGGTCACTCTAGACATGAATAGGCAATCCATAAAGAGAAAAAATTTACTTACTCTATAGAAGAAGCTTCCTGATTTTGCACAGGATATACATAGTTATAGCCAATACATTATTTTATTAACATGGTTGTGCTACTTGGTTTGGGCCTATATGGTTGTAAAAACAAAAATAAATGTATACTACGTTTAGGAAGTTCCAGGCCTGGTTTCTGAACTTTGTTTTCACTGAATTCACTATGATTATTTTTCTACCTTTCTTTAAACATGACTTTTTATCTTGGATCAGAAAAACTCTGCTCCAAATTTTGAATGTGCGTAGAGTAAGCTTGCCCAGGATAGTTCTGATTTATTCCTATTGTCCCAGCATAATTATTAATAGTAATAGTTCTTAATTTAACACTCCCAAGCTTATTAGTTTAGGTGATAGAGTCCCTGTTCAACTAAATTGCTCTGGGATCCATTCATTCTCCCAAATGTCCCAAGTTTCATATATCACCCTAAGCAGGGCCAATTGCTTCCATGGCACAATTTTGCAGTACTGTCATTCTCTGTATACGATCCTGTTGATGAACACTCATTTCTCTATATTCAGATAAAGCTACCATGCCTGTGGGGACACCACTTTCTCCTCCTCACTAGAAA
This sequence comes from Galeopterus variegatus, assembly GCF_000696425.1. Taxonomy (NCBI): domain Eukaryota; kingdom Metazoa; phylum Chordata; class Mammalia; order Dermoptera; family Cynocephalidae; genus Galeopterus; species Galeopterus variegatus. The sequence continues at coordinate 1,892 of NW_007784228.1, forward strand.
GACCACACATTTGTTTCCATTAATCTCTGCAGCAACAGATGGTTTTATTTTGTCCTTCCACTTGGAGGTGATACTCTATCTCCATCTGGAGATAATGGTATAAATCTTTACATCTGTAGGAGTTCTCAGGAAATAATCTTGAGCTGTCTTCTGTACCCCTCCTTGAGAAACTTAGCCCCTTTGCCATTTGGAAATGCTCACCATCCCTGATAGATGCTATATTCCTAGTTTAGTGGTGGGTCCTATGGTAACAATAAAATGCAACTCTGCTACACACCTATAACTGATATTTAATACAGATCTGTTAATTTTTAATGGGGAACCAATAACTCCTCTATAGGACTTAAGTATATAATTAGAAGAATGTTGCTGTTCCACATCTCAAACCTTCATTTATATAGTCACTCATTCTGCAACTCCTGAAAAATACTCAGTTTTGAGTATCTGATGCTATTCACATCACTGGAGAATTCTACAATTAATATCACTCACCTTTTAGGATTTAAAATGCTATTCTTTTTTTGCTAGATTGGAAATGCTGGGAAAATTGATAGCCTTGTAGCCAAACTTGGTTGCATCTTTATACTAAAACTGTTTTATTTTTCCCTGTCTTACTGAAGAAATCCTAAAGTTCCACATTCACTATAGAGGATTGAGAATAACTATCATAATAGAGCAACTAAGTTATTATCCCATGTTATTAGCAGTGTCATACATGGCATCATGTGTGAAGAAATCTGTTATCAAGACTTTTCTTAAAACAAAAATTACTTTTAAAAGAAGTTAAGAGTTACAGGAATAAATGTAAGTTAAGCAAATTGAATTGTTTATATAAAATTAAATCAACTATATAACAACATTTATGTTAGCAGTGAAAATGTCTGCAAAGAGAATATGATAGTTATGAACTGTTAAAACTA
>NW_007784229.1:0-2810 GCF_000696425.1 Galeopterus variegatus
CTTGAAATAACTACCAGTCTCTTCATCGTGCAAGACTTGAAAGTGCATCATAGTGTAAATAGAAACACATTAGAGGAAAGGTTTATCAGTCTGGGCCTCTACAAAACCAGATGGAACTCTCCAACTTGCAACTGAGACTTTAAAAAAGGAACTATTTACAAAGGTATGGGCAGGTTTAGGGGAACCGGCAAAGGATAGTGCGAGGACCTCTGGTCTAGCAACTGTTGGGAACCATTGTCAGGACTGGGTCAGAAGGGGTAAAGGGAGAACAAATCACTGGAACCTGGAGAAGGTACTTATCGGCTGTCTTTGTGGAGACATAAATTTTGATTGAAGAAGCCATTGACCCACATAAGACCTGGTAGAATAAATTCTCTGAGCTCTCTGACTTCCCTGATCTCCAATCTTCTGCCATTGGCTGAATCCAGTTGGATTCCAGAGGGCAAGGAACCTGTTGATTCAATCTTCCATGACAAAGATAAGGGTGAAGAAAGGTAGAGATGATCTTGAGGGGCAAATCAAAGCTGTCCAGCAAACATGGGATGGCTGTTCTTTCTCCCTCTCACCATAGTCTTCTGATTTGCATTTTGGGGTTAAATACAAGCCAAGAACTGTGGCTATTGGAAAGCTAGTCTTGATGATAAAAAGCCTTTGGCCTGGACCTCATTCTTCTTGCAGCGGCTACATGTTTTCTTTGGTTGTTTAATATCCATTATCTCATCCCACCAGTCTTGATTTCCTTTATTAAAATTATTATTTTTTTCTGTTGGGCACATTATAATGGGATTATTCTAATGGATTCGTGCTGATGGGGTTCCAATGTTATCAGGTTCTTGGTATTTCTTGGTCATGGAGGGATGTCAGCCATGAGCTAGACTAAGAGGATTCTTTCTTTCTAAAATACGAAATTTTAACAGAAAGAAAAGGATAGTGAAAATAGTTAAAGTTTTATCCTCTCAAAATAGTAGTGCCCTGATCAGCCCTATCCTGATGCTATTCCCACTTCATGGCCTCCTGAGTCACCTTTGTTCCTGTCCGTTCCCAAGCCTGTTCTTCAGCCTTCCCCAATTACTTTAAAAAAAATTTAAACCTGCTCATGTTAGTCAAAGTTGGTTTCTGTTGCTTGTGACCAAAGACCCTAAATGGTGTAACATCCTAAAAGGAATCCTTTAGTAGGATTCTTTTCATTTCCTGTCTTCCTTTATATTCAATATTTAAATCCATCTTTCTTTTTGCCTTCTTCAATGTCTCAATGTCTTTGAACTCCGGAAACACATTGTATGATTTCTGGGACACTTGGTGTTAATTTAGTTCTCAATCACACATGGCTGTATGCTCCTCTTTTCTGATATGCTGGATGGTCTTGCCATAATTTTTAAAGCCTATCTGTCAATTATTGGGAATAATTGAGAACTCTGTACGTATTTTGTACTGTATATTTAATAAGTATCACCTAACCCCCTTTTTAGTAGAAGATGATTTGGATAACCAGACTGTTGATTATGGAGATTGGTTTAATAGAATGATGAACCACACTGTTGACATAATAAGAAACTGAGGCCAAATGTGTATAGCAAGGATTTATTGAGCCAATATGACGATTGCAACTGGGGAGACCCATAGTCAGGTTGCCCTGAGGAATGTGTTCTGCAGAGAGCCAGCAGAGATTAGCATTTTACAATAAAAAGAAGGGAAGGATCAAGGGTGTGTGTGTGTGTGTGTGTGGGGAGAGAGAGAGAGAGAGAGAGAGAGAGAGAGAGAGAGAGAGATCTGTCTAATTACTTCATCAGGTTTACTGTTGGTTGTACATGACATATAGATTTATGATTGTTACTTGGTTACATCCTTTATGCAGGGATCTAAAGCAAAGATAATAAGAAGCATTCTAGGTTATTTTATGGGGTTTTGGTGCCATTAAGTCTGCTTCTAAGTAAAAATAGTCTTATGATAATGTTTTCCAGGACAGGTGGATGCGATTACTGACTTACCCCAGATCTCCCAAGGCGCTATAATTCAGCTGACCTGGTCAGAGCAGATTCTTTTGGTTATCAACACTTACTCAAAGCTTTGGCATTCTCTAAAACCATAGCAAATATTTATTGACTCTGTATTACTATGTGCTAGACATTCTGTTAAACACTTCACACACATCATTTGGTTAATTTTTTAAAAGCCCTAGGAGGTAAGTACAATTATTATTCCGTATCATGAACAAGAAAATTGGGCTTAGAAAGTTTAAGCAATTTTACCAAGAGCATACCACTAAGCCTGAACAATAATTTACTTAATATTTCTCTTTATGTATACTTACATTTTATGTACATGTATGTATTTTGAAATCAAACTTTGCACTAACTTAATTTGAAAAACAATATATAGTTATGAAAAAAAGGTAGCCATAAGAATGAATACTGTGAAAACAAACTGTGCTATTAAATTTTAGGTAGAGATGCTTATCCGTAAGGAATCTAAACTTGAGGTCGCCTCTCTGGTAAAAGGGAGATTAATAAGTATTAGAGAAGGGTTAAAATGACTGAGGCATTAGAACCCACTGATACTTACTCCTTGAATTAATTGGGAACTGAAAAGGAGAATTATTTTCTCTGATTTGATACTATTCCCATTTCATGGCACTGTACCCTGCTGGCACATAAGCATTAATGCTGTTAATACTGAACCATACCAACTTTCTTTAGAAAAGAAAGAACTCTGTGCTTTAATTATGGGTTCTTCCTTTAGTACTCAGGCAAAATCCCCTGTGTTGCAGGTCTTAGGGTAAAGTGAGTTAAGATCCTAATGAAGATGATAAT
>NW_007784230.1:0-254 GCF_000696425.1 Galeopterus variegatus
GAATGAGGTATCTGTTTAATGGCTATATTTTACACAGAATGTGGTAGTTTACAATAGATCAGATATCAGATTTAATGACAATGATTTTAATGAGAAAGAGGTGAGAAGATATGGACGTAACTATATTTGTCTAATCCTGGCTGGATTGCAATCATGGGTTATCAACAGATGCCAGAGTTCAGCAAACATGAGCAAAAGCATTTGATTGGCTCTATAAAATTTGCACTAAAGAGCATTGCATATTCCATTATGTG
>NW_007784230.1:2453-2810 GCF_000696425.1 Galeopterus variegatus
CTGTGACTACAGTAATTAGTCATGCAACCAGGAACCATTTTGAGGAGACAGAAAGTACTATTAGTAATTATGCTAGAAAAATGGGCATACAGTCTGACTGCCCTGAGCAAACTGGAATGTATAGCCACACTAGAAATAGAGAAGATATGACTAATTATTTACGGTTTGCTAATCATTAGGAATGTATTTGGGAGGGTAAAACATACTGGGGTTAGAGGTGACTTCCTCCTAAATTGGATTTTGATCCTCTCACTTCAAAATTTCTACCAGGATGGAGAGATTATTTTTAAAAAGTCACATGATGAACTACAAGAGATTATTGCTGGCTAGAGACCCATTCTCTTGTGAATAATACTC
>NW_007784231.1:0-361 GCF_000696425.1 Galeopterus variegatus
CGACACTGAGGGTTGCGATCCGTTGCTGGACACGAAAAAAGACAAAAAAAAAAAAGGAAAAGAATATGTTTGGTGTCAAATGAAAGAGAGTTGAAAAAACTTCAGATAGGATGGAACGTACCGTTTTGACTTGCATCTAAAGCACCTCTATTGCAAGCTGCACCCTAAATTACTTAAATAACAATTGGTGGGACATCGAGTTAGCTGTAAAATTTTTGTTAATATTTAATAGCAAAAGATCAACTGGGAATTACATGAAGTTTTCACCATCACAGTTAAAAACTGGACTAGGCCTTCTTCGTATTCAATTTAAGAACGTATGTGAACTTGGCTCCCATGACAGCCCCATTGGGTGAATTCC
>NW_007784231.1:2323-2810 GCF_000696425.1 Galeopterus variegatus
TTTTTTTCCACAGGCCCATCAGGACCTAGTGTAAGCTTACATTTTGTCCCCAAGAAAATAAATTTCATACATCATGACTTTTAAAATTATACACCACTCTGAATTCTTACATTTTATATTAGAAAAAAAATTGGTGAAAATTGTTAGAATGTTTTTATTTTGGCCCAGTAATTTCTCAAAAATAGCTGAATTTTACAGTGATGGGACTTATACTATTTTGATATTTTAATAATCTTGATAGAGATGATATTCAAATTGTACTATTTTTATATTTTTATAATTTACCCAGGAGTAATAGTCAAGATATTTAATCATCAGTCTGACGTAGACACCAACTACTCAGAACTAATGCTAGCTGCATCAGGGGCAGGGTTCTGCAGGCTTCCAGATGAGCCAGACATGACCCTTTTGTTGGTGGACCGAAGTTGATCCCATGTTCCTGGGGAGGAGCCAAGAACTGGGACAATAGGGCATAGGGCATAGGGCA
>NW_007784232.1:0-552 GCF_000696425.1 Galeopterus variegatus
CTTTTATTCCCTTCCAGCATTCTCTCTGGATTTCTGGACCTACTGTATTTTTCTCTATTCTTCTCTCTCCCCATTACTGCTTTTCTAACTCCTTGCCTTTGGTTTTATGATTCCCACACCCACACGTTTCTTTCTTTCTCTCACTCTCCCCTGCCAACCTCTGCCTTTTTCTATCTCTGACCATAAAAGCAAATAGAGTTTAACACAGAAATGGTAAATGGGACCCAGGAGATCTGGGTGGCGTAACAGCAGCGTCTGCTACAGCAAGGTCATGTTGAGGTAATAAACCACTCAAATATTTCAACAGCTTATAACGGCGAGGTTTATTTCTCACTCATGCTCCATGCGCATCACTGGCAGCAAGTAAACTTTGCCCAGTATGGCCCCTCGGGATGCAGATCAATAGTCGCTCCACTTTAACACCTTCTTCCATGACCACTAAGGCAGGGAAAGACAGATGGTGAATTAAAGGTCAGCTCTTAAGGCTTCTGCTAAGAAAGGACTCCCACTACTTTCACCCACAGCTCAAGAGCCCAAGCAGGTCATTTGGTC
>NW_007784232.1:2408-2810 GCF_000696425.1 Galeopterus variegatus
AACAGGGCAAAGCAAGATGTTAATGAGACCTCATGAAATGCATGTGTGATAGAGGAATTAGTGTTTTGTTCTTTGAGGGATACGCATGGCTTGGATGACGTAGAGGTCCCAATGGAGCTTATGTCTGCCTTCCTTGTACATGGACAAGGAAGGAAGGAAGACACTGTGCTGTCAGAATAAGCCTGGCTTTGGATACTACAGCCTCCTTCTCTCCGTCGAGGGGAGTGAGAAATGGGGGTGGGGTAGTAATGTTCCCTCCATTCAGGATCAGACATCAGACCAAACAGCCTAAGCATTAGAACAAGAGCATTTTGTTGGCTTATGCATGACAGGTCTTAAACAGGACCACAAATGCTTTGACACTCCTCCAATTAAAACATAGGATTGTGTCCTCTCCCCTTG
>NW_007784233.1:0-1155 GCF_000696425.1 Galeopterus variegatus
TGTTTTTGCTAGAAGTAGAGGTAAGATCACAACAGTGCCTACAGAGTTAACAGTTGTAAGGGTGCTGGCAGTGGTTTCAGTCCTGATCAAGGTGGCAATACTGGTAGCTCAAGAACCAACCATGACAGCATCTCTAAAGGTGCAGTAGCATGTGTAAGCTTGTAGCTCCAGCTGCACAGTACCAGTAGCCTTTCATCTCTGGGTATCAACCTCCCTACTTTTTGTTCCTTCAGGCCCTTTCTTTTGCTTTTGATTTTTTAGCTCTTCCTGAAATTTTGTACCTAATCCCCTGCATTAAATTGCCTAACTTTCCTGTTAGCAATATTTGTATAGATTGTATTGGAGATTAAATAAATGGGAAATGTCTCAAATCTAGTTACCTGTTTCTGTTTAGAAATTGTTACATACACTTAGGGATTTCCCAAACATTTTTGGTTATATTTAAATTCTCATATTGTGTCATCCATTGCCATAATTTGTGATGCCTCTTTCTTGCAAAATTTCAAAAGAAAGGCAGATAGTTTTGCCCAGCAGTGAGATAAATCTCAGACTCAGGAAGCACAGTTTTGCAAAACAATGGTTTCCCAAATAAGTGATAATTAACTCAGCTCCTCTCTATTTCCATCCCTTTCTTCTTCTTGACACAAGTAGTCTATTATTAGTGGAGGATCCAGGTAATATATGTTCTGTGAACTTCACCTTATGATTTTCCCCACTGGGTCACTGTTTTTTATCACTTGCCCCACCAAGAAAAATCTTACTCATTCCTCTAGAGAGGACAAGTATTTCCCACTACTTAGCTTCTTTCTGGTGACCTGTACTCCCAATCCTCATTTAAGGATTCAAAAACTGAAGCTATGTTCTGCCCTTTTATGTTACAACTTTTTTCCCCCCATTCTGATGAAAAATTGGAGAGAGAAAAGGATTTTATTAAGAGAAAAGGTTTTGCACTTTCATAGTGACCTGGTGCTTGATAAAATAAAGTCATTGACTCACTGTGGGTAAAGTATTGTAAATTCTGGATCAGAGTAGTGTAGATAAAAGTAGAAGATAAGAAATAGGCCCAGTGTACAAAAACAAAGATAGCCCAAGTATATTCCCACCACTTCCCATTTTAAGGCTCCATTTATTTCAGATTATTTCATAGGAAAAAAA
>NW_007784233.1:2290-2810 GCF_000696425.1 Galeopterus variegatus
AGCACCGCCGCGCTTCCCAAGCGGCGCACTGTAGCAGTGCGCCACCGGGCCGGCCCATGATGCCAATTTTTGTTCTAATGTATGTTCTTGTCCAATGTCCTTAGCTATGCCATACAAAAAATATGGATAACAGTGGGGAGATTTAGTTACTTTACTAAATACACAGAAGTATCTGAATGTTTGGTATTATGTACACAAAATATCTATGTGGATGACAGAATCTTTTATTTTTATCTTTATCAATATGTTTTGTGTTTGTTTTGGTGGCTAATTAAATATATTCTTAGTGTCATTGTGATGGTTAATTTCATGTGTCAACTTGACTGGGCCAACAGGGTGCCCAGATATTTGGTTAAACATTATTCTGAGTGTGTCTGTGAAAGTGTTTCTGAATGAGATTAACATTTGAATCGGTAGACAGAGTAAAGCAGATTGCCCTCCTCAGTGTGGGTGAGACTCATTCAATCTGGTGGAGACCTGAAAAAAACAAAAAGCAGGGTAAGGGTGAATTTGCTCTCTT
>NW_007784234.1:0-459 GCF_000696425.1 Galeopterus variegatus
TTCCCATATCTCCTCTAGTAGTGACAAGCAAAAGTCTCTGCAGGGGTTGCCAAATGTCCCCGGGTGGGGGGGGAGAGAATCATTTCCTCTGTTGAGAACCACTGTCCAGACACTCCCAGGGTAGCTTGATGTCCATACCCCTAGGATGCTTTTGCACCCCACCGCCCAAAAATCAAGTCTAGGATTTTGAAATTCCATCCTTGGGCAGCTACTGAAGCAAGAGGAACGTCTCCTGTTTTAGAGTAAACTAGAGGCATGTTTCTGTGTTTTATGTAAATAGGAGGATGCCCTGCCATAGGTGGGGGATTTGACTGAGTAGCAGCTGCCTGGTCACTTTCTCAAATCCTTAGATTCATTCTTCGCAAAGGGGCGAGTTTCAGGGAGTCATTGGTAATGATTTCTCTCGGTCACGTTTCTTCTAGTTTTCCTCCTTGTCTAGATTCTACCCATCCGTGGTGC
>NW_007784234.1:2143-2810 GCF_000696425.1 Galeopterus variegatus
CCTGACAACCACCAATCTACTTTCTGTCTCTGTGGATCTCACTACTCTAGGTACCTCATTTTAGTGGAGTCAAACGGTATTTGTGTGTTAGTCCATTTTTGTGTGGCTATAACAGAATACCTGAGACTGGGTAACTTATGAAGAACAGAGATTTATTTGGCTTACAATTCTGGGACAGCTGCATCTGGTGTAGGCCTCAGGCTGCTTCTACTCTTGGCAGAAAGCGGCAGGCAGCTGGCGGGTACACATTCCCGTTCCAAAAGGGAGGAATAGGCCAAAAGAAAGGAGAAACAGGACACAAACAAGTCCAAAACCCAGCAGGGCAGACATTAAATCTTACAGCTCCAAAATAATTTTCTTTGACTCTAAGTCATGCATCCTGGGCACAGTGGGTGGTCTGGGTGCCCCCCAAGCCTTGGGCAGCCCCACCCCCACAGCTCTGCCAGGCTCAGCACTGGTGCCTATGGCTTTTTGAGTGCAGCGTTGCACGTTGCCCTGGCCCTACAGTTCTGGGGTCCTGGCGACAGACCCACTACCTTGGCAGTACGAGACATTCCTACTTTCCTGCTCAGCATTACCCTAGTAGATAACCTTTGCCATGGCTCCGCCCCCACAGCAGGTCTCTGCCTGGGCCCCAGGCTTCTCCATATATCCTCTGAAATCTGGG
>NW_007784235.1:0-334 GCF_000696425.1 Galeopterus variegatus
TTTCCTTCTGCTCATAAGGGATATTTAATCTCAATGCATTTAAAATTATTTATTTGAAAAATTAAACAAATGGGATTATATTAAACTAAAAAACTTCTGCACAGCGAAAGAAACAATTAACAGAGCAAAAAGACAACCTACAGAATGGGAGAAAATATTCGCAAACTAGCATTCGACAAGGGATTAGTATCCAGAATACACAAAGAAGTCAAACAACTCAACATTAAGAAAACAAGTAACCCCATTAAAAAATGGGCAAAGGAGCTGAATAGACATTTTTCATATTAATATATACAAATGGCCAACAAACACATGAAAAAATGCTCAACATCCC
>NW_007784235.1:2325-2810 GCF_000696425.1 Galeopterus variegatus
TTTTTTTTGCATTCATTTACTTTTGTTAGATTTTACCTGTTTACTTAAATTGAACCTGGGGCTCTTAGGTATAAGTTGAACATTTCCTTAAATAAAAAGCAGGAAACTCAATCTTGAAACTTTGGCTGATGTTGGATAGCCTACTGTGCAGAATAGATCTCAGAGCTCCCACTGTTTCTTTATATGAATCCATGGGTTCATGAAAACTTCTGAGCATTTAATTACTTTGTGTGTTCTCATACCAGCACCTTTCCTCATTCTATGTCACCTAAAACTCCCTTCCCTCCTACTTACCATCTAAGATTTGACTCAAATCTCAGGTTATCTAAAAGGATTCCTCTGATCACCCTCACTCAATCAAATTCTATTTCTATTAACTCCTACAGCCCTTACTCTCAAAATAACATAACTAAATATTATATAGTGTCTGGTACTGAAACTATTTTTAACTTTTTGCCCTGCTTTACTGTTTCCATTTCCACTCC
>NW_007784236.1:0-2810 GCF_000696425.1 Galeopterus variegatus
AGAGGGTGGGAACTGGAGTCTGTGTTTAGGGCAGAGCTGAATTACATCTTCATTTCTCTTTTGTTATTGAGAAGTGAGTCTCAATTGTATTATGAAAATGGGTGGTTCATCTTTTTCATGTGCTGGAGAGGAGATAATTTAATTTGAACATTATTCACTATATTCAGGCTATACTCTTCCATCACAGGTGAAGAGACTGCAGTCCATGTATCGTGAACGGAATGTTGGAGATTAATTAGAAGTACCACAGGATGGCTCACATGCTGTAAACTCTTTTTCAAATTGCACTTAATTAACATTTGCTTACAGAATCTCCTTTCTCTGCTGAACATCGTGCATTTAAAGTGTATTTTTCCTGTCCCCTTGTCCATGTCCTTGGCTACTTTGGAGGCTCCAGTCCAACTTCTTTTCCACTTCATTCCTTTTATAGATCCAGAGAAAAATGAAGGAGCATCATAATTAACATCTCACAGCAGAGGTTGTTGAGTCCCTTGCTGTCTCACATCCCACTCCTTTTTTTTTATCACCAGGGCAGGAACTTGTCCTTAATGCCAGCCACATTTCATGGGATGACATAAAGTTCTAGTCCTACCTCTTCTAGGAAGCCTGGAGGTCTCTGGTCAGAGCCAACCTCTCTTCAAACTCCTGTAGCACCTGCAGGACAGAATGAGTCATACTCCAGCTTGTGCTGTGCTGTAATTGTGTCTAGTGTGTAATCTGCTTTATAAGAATACAGGCTTGCGTAGTTCAGAATCATGTTTCCTTTTTGTCTTTTTTCGTGACCGGTAACGGGATCGCAACCCTCGGTGTCGCGCCCGCACCATGCTCAACCAGTGAGCGGACCGGTCTCTATAAGGGATCCAAACCCTCGGCGGGAGCGCTGCCCTCTACTGAGTGTGCCACCAGGCTGGCCCAGGATCGTGTTTCCTATTTTACTTTAAAGAATGGCCCTCTGCAAGGAAGCATATGTGTACCAACCCCAACACTTTAATCAAGGTGTTCTGTGTGCCACCCGAAAGAAAGCTGTGGCTGAAGAAAGCAGTGAATGCTACTCTGCATTGTTCACAAAGAAACCTACTCCACTGTGTGTGTGAGAGAAGGCCTTAAAAATTGTAGGAAAATTATCTCTTGTTCAAAAAAATAAATTTAAACCAGAAATGGTAAATAGACATCCAAATTTAGCCCACAAAGGGTTTCACTTGGATTTAAAAAATTTAAATATTTGAAGATTTCATATAAAAATCTAGATTTTTCCCCCAGAAATGCATATGATATGGCAAGCCTGAGCTCAGATCACACATAACAATAGTGTGGTGACACGGAATAGCAGCTGTTCCTTTACGTGGACAGAGGAGGGCACGAACTCTGCCAGTTTCCACTTTGTCCACTACACACAATGACTACATTGGCTGCTGGGACCCAGTGGTCATTTGACTTTGCAGTCCTTGAGACTGCGCTGTCTCTGAGACTTTAAGTTTCTCCTTTGAATGTACGTGTCTTAACATTTGCCATTTGGATGAATGTGTGTGTGTGTGTGTGAATGTGTATTTCAAAATTTACGTGTTGGATAATTGCAAGACAGAGTGTATTTGAAGCTCACACTACTTTAATGGCCATCAGATCTGGGGCACTCTTGTGTGCAACCTGGGGATTATAATGGGACTCACAATCATAGACTTTCTACTGCATTATTCGAGATGGACTAACTCACACTTGGGACATGTCCTGCTTGGGAGAGGAAGAGAAAGTCACAGGGCGGATAAAAGGCAGGTTTCTCTAAAACCAGTAGCTAATGATCCTGAGATTAGAAGCAGCAAGTGCTTTCTCAGATCCCTAGAGGGCAGAAGAGCAAGGTTAGAAACCAGGGAATCACACTCTCTCCCTTAAAGTTTTAAATGTCATGAATACTTTTTCTTGGACAAAACAAAAGCTGTATTTAAAACACAGTTTAAAATTTCCCCCACTCCTCCTATTCTAAATGTTGTGACATCTTTTAGTGACTTCAATACTTCAGTACAATCTTACCTCCTTGGGCTTGGATGGCAATACCGAGGACAAAGAGATGAGAAGTGTGGCTTGTCCACATTCACCCCGATGCTAGTGCCCGTGCTGTGGGGTGACCCTAGGTGTCAGCCGTCAGTAAAGTATGCTTTTATTTTCCATATTCTTGTGTCACTACTCTACTATACCTTCAAAACTTTCTTTTGCATTTTTAATTTCAACCGTTTTATATATATATATATATATATATTTTTTTTTTTCCTTTTTTTTGTCTTTTTTACTGACCGGTAATGGGATCGCAACCCTCGGTGTCACGCCCGCACCGGGGACCGGCAATGGGATCGCAACCCTCAGTGTTGCGCCTGCACCATGCTCAGCCAGTGAGCGGGAACCGGTCTTCACATGGGATCCAAACCCTCGGCGGGAGCGCCGCCGCGCTCCCAAGTGGTGCACTCTCCAGTGTGCTACTGGGCCGGCCCAACCATTATATTTTTTATTTTCTGAGAGCTCTCTCTTGTTTGCTGGTATTTCTCTTTTAAAAAGCATATTGTCCTTGTTTTAAGGAGCTGCTCCCTCTTCTACAGAAACTTGCATGCATGCTCTTGGGACCAACTTTCTCCTTTGTATCTCATCAGTAAACACCTTTTCCCCTAGTTAGTGTTCCAGAAATATATGTTGAAATATTTTCGTTGTGAATGGCCTCATTCTTTTTCTCTCTTTTTAATTCACTTTCTATCTTTGGTAAGGTGAGAGGGAGAGAGAGAGAAGGAGGGAGGAAGAGATGAAGACAGGAAGGGGGAGAGAGAGAG
>NW_007784237.1:0-325 GCF_000696425.1 Galeopterus variegatus
TTCTCCGGTTTCTCGAGTCCCACACACTAATGGTCTCAGCTGTCGGGGCTGAGTCCTGGCAGCGGTGACCACGAGGGAAGGTGCGTCCCGGTGGGTCCCGGAGTCTCTCGCCCTCAACTACTCCCCGAAACTCGAGCGGGTGTGGCCCGGCGGCGCGCACAGGCAAGGACCCCGGGGGCCCGGCCGAGAACGTGACAGGCAGCCCCGCACCTCCCGCAGCCTGGTGGGGCACAGACTCGAGCCGCTTTTATGTCCACAGGAGCTGTCGCGTCGGGAAGACAGCCGCCGGGCAACCCCTGCAGCGGGGACGCTCCGGGCCCCACAG
>NW_007784237.1:2501-2810 GCF_000696425.1 Galeopterus variegatus
TATTATTAAGGCACTGTTATTCTTAAATCCCTAATCCCCACCCTTTTCCAATTCTTCTCTCCTTGGTAAGTAATCTCACCTCCTACATCACTGAGGAAATACAAACCATGAAAAAAGAACTTTCTCACTCTTCTGCCATGAAATCTGCAACCCTATTTGCACCTACACCTATTCTTCCCACCGGTCATTATCCTGTGCCTTCTATTTAGGGTAGTCACGGGCTTTTGACTCCATCCCATTTTACCATTTCATTCTGTCATTTGGTGGAATGAGTTAGTAAGTGCAAAATTTACTTAATATGTGAAATAT
>NW_007784238.1:0-579 GCF_000696425.1 Galeopterus variegatus
AAAAAAGGAAATTGCCTTTTACTACTTGGAATTAATGTTTAAAACTTTTATAATTATTATCGAAGTAGGTTATTTAATAAAATATATTTTAAAAGACATGAACCTTTTGCCTTTTAAAAGTAGAATGAGTTTTATTTAAGGTAGTTGGTAAGGCTTACTGTCCTTTTACTGAGTTGCAAAAACAAAAAAGCAACTCCAAACAAATAAATTAGGGGATGAACAAGTACTATGTTTATTTAAAAGGTAGAAAGTCAGTAGGTGGACTAACATCTAGAACTGACAGATTGTGACTTTCAACCTAAATAGTAAACATTAGAATATGTTTGACAATAATTATGGTAAAATGGCTAAAATTGTGGGACTAGTAATATTCTTTTGGGCTCCTTTTTCTCAGGAATTGTCAAGGATGTACTCCTCTGGATTAGAGAGAGAGATGTATTTTGCATAGCATTTCATGTCTATTAGTTAATCACATAGGTGACATAATTGTTATAACTGTGTGTATTACAATTTTCAAAGACACCTTTCCTTGAATAGTGTCATACTGCCAGAGCTTCTTAACATTACGAAGGATAAAGA
>NW_007784238.1:2603-2810 GCF_000696425.1 Galeopterus variegatus
GAGATGTCAATTAAGAGGCCATTCCTAAAAAATTAAAGCAAATTTTAAAGTAGTGTTCGGGTCCAAGCTAGATAACATGGAATTGGTGAAAGTAAGGTGTAAACGTAGAGGCAATTAAGGGAAGCAGAGACAGACTGGCCTTTAGATGATAAAGCAGAATCAAGGCGGAGGGTGTGTGTGTGTGGATGGAGAGGTACAGCATTTGTA
>NW_007784239.1:0-830 GCF_000696425.1 Galeopterus variegatus
GGTCCCACAAGCGTAATCTTCACTGTGTTGAAGGTAAGCCGCTTCTGTCGGGTATCAGCTTGATCTTCACTTCCTCTGGGAAGCCCTCTCTGAATGCTCCCAGTGAGCTCCTTGTTCCCCTCCTTCACCGCACTGATCACATCCTGCATCCTCCTGCCGCTCCCTGAAGGCAGGGGCCCTTGTCTCCCCATAGCCTAACACTGGCCAGTGTATTTATTGTTAGGTGCTGTACTGTGCCTGGGAATCCACTGACATTCATTTGTACTATGGGCAAAGTCCTGGTGTAATTACTAGCCACCATTACCATTATGAAAATCAATCAGACCTGATTTTTACTCTCAAGCACCTTTTCGGGGGACACAGGTATACATAAAAAGTATACATAAAAAACAGTTTATTAGGAATTATTTTGTTATATATCAAAACTGATTTGCTTTAAATATAGCTATTTTGAGGTAATTGTAGATCTATATGAAGTTTTAAGAAAGAAAACAGAAATCACACATCTTACACATTATTACAATTCCACCATCAGGAAATTAACAATCCACCGAATTTATACAGCTTTCACTGTATGTAATTTATACAGATTTATACAGTTTTACATACACTCGTGTATTTAGTTCTACACAATTTTATTACATATGTACGAGTTGCTTTTTAAAGTAACTTAATTCTTAAATATATTTTTAAAATACTACAAGGTAATAATAAGAGTTGATTTGAAATAGAACTGAATAGAGATGAATATAAAAATGCTTATAATCTTGCATTTAAGATTTGGGTTTTATTCTGAAGGCGGCAAACAGCCACTATAACGGTTAGAATGT
>NW_007784239.1:2388-2810 GCF_000696425.1 Galeopterus variegatus
CTTGGAATATATATTTATATGTATTTATATCTCTTCCTTCTCTGACCCCTCCTTGGAGGAACGTTTCTGACCTCGTCCAGAACGTAAACTAGATTAGAAACCTGTCTACGTGATCCCACAGTTCCCTGTGCTTTATTACAAAGTATATATGCACAGTATTGTAATTTCTTGTGGGGCTCTCTCAGCAGCTCAAGGCTCCTTAAATCATGGATTGTTTTAGTCATCTCTTTTCTGATATCCAGCTGCAGCAGCATCTCTGTCCTCAGCATTGTCATCACCGTCACCATCATCAGCAGCAGCTAACACTTAACGCCGTGCTTTCAGCATGCCTCCGCACATATATTCATTCATTTGAATCCTCACACCCTGGCTCATTGTAGGCACTGTATAAATGAGTGTTGAGTGAATAAATTAAACACAGT
>NW_007784240.1:0-569 GCF_000696425.1 Galeopterus variegatus
CCTTTCTTCTACAGGCTCACAGGACTAACCTAATGATTCCAAAAGACAGAGGTTAGAAATGAGCCATCTAAAATGCTTTTTAAAAGAGAGCAGATGGTGACTGAGGTTCTTTTAGTTCTGTATAAGATGCTCAGATGTTCCATGCCAGAGGGAGTCACAGCATCCAAGTTACGGTAAGCCAGTAGTAACACAAAGAAAAAGTCTCTTTTGTCGTTGTGTCTACCGTATGTGTTCTGCTTTCCTTTCTGCCTTTTTTCTTCACCTAGAGAGACCTCAAGATTATTTCCCCTTTTGTGTTACTCAGGAAAATGTTTGCTTTCTGATTGATTTCAACTTCATATTTTATCAATAGGATTTAATTCCCTCCAAGTAAAATCTACCTATTTCTTTATTTAGTAATTCCTTCTTTAACTTTCTCCTTTATGATTTAACTGTGAAGTATTTGCACTTGGCCAGCCAAACTTTAGAAGCTAAGCAGCAATAAGGCCAGTGCAACATTTGGTAGATACAACCTCATAAACTATTGGGAATTTTTATTTCACATATCAGTCAGCTTAGGCAGTGTTACC
>NW_007784240.1:2358-2810 GCF_000696425.1 Galeopterus variegatus
CCACCCAAAATCATTTTGTGAGCTTCCCACATTCTGTCCCTCTGCTTATTTGGTTTCCCAGGCACTTCATCTAGTCCAAACTCATTTGTTGTTTCTTGTTTTCAGGTAGGAAGTTCTCCTGTGAGTGACCCTGTGTCCTCCTCCTTTCTGACTTAGCTTTCTGTATGTGAGCCCCTATCTTCTAATCAAGATTCAAAGCCATTCTCTAATTCCCGAATTATCATTTCCAAAGCTCTTTATTATGCTACGCCGTTCTGACCATTAGTGCTCCTTGCAAGTTCTGACTCTTCTCACAAAGTGGGAACAATTAAGTCTGGGGAAGGATCGACAGTTTACAGGAAAAGAGATTTTTCCATTGTAGAAAGGAAGGCTGAAGTGAGGAAGATGGAAAAAAAGAAGAATCTCTGTTCCACAGCATGAGAATTTCTTTTCTTCATTTATCGATTTTAGCT
>NW_007784241.1:0-2810 GCF_000696425.1 Galeopterus variegatus
GTCTTGGTTACTATACATATTAGTCCATTTCTGTTGCTTATAAGAAAATACCTAGAACTGGATAATTTTGATAAGAAAACGAAATTTATTGCTTACAGTTTCAGAGGCTGGGAAGTCCAAAGTCCAGGAAACACATATGATGAAGGCCTTGTTGGTGGTGACAGTGAAGCAGGGGTCTCACATGGCATAGTCGTGGAGCAAAGAGAGAAAGAGAGACTAATCTCCTCATTCACCCTCCTTTTAAAGCCACCAGAATCACTCCTATTATTCCAAGAATGGATTGATCCATTCACAAAGGAACAGTCCTTGGGCCGGCCCGCTTGGGAAGTGCGGTGGCGCTCCTGCCAAGGGTTCGGATCCCACATACAGACCGGCTGCTCACTGGCTGAGCGAGGGGTGGGAGCAATACTGAGGGTTGCGATCCCGTGGCCGGTCCCGGTCCGGTACGGGCGCGACACTGAGGGTTGCGATCCGTTGCCAGTCACGAAAAAAGACAAAAAGGAAAAACAAAACAAAACAAAAAAAACCCAAAGGAACAGTCCTCACAATCCAATCACCTCTTCAAAGCCCCACCTTTCAATTATCATAGTAGGATTTCCCACCCTCTTAACACTGTGATAGTGGGAACCAAGCCTCCAACACATTAAACTTTGGGGGGACACAATTCAATCCATAATAGTATAGCTTTATAGTAAGTCTTAAAGGCAGGTAGTGTCAGTCTTTTAACTTTATTTTTCTCCTTCAATGTTGTGTTGGCTATTTTGGGTCTTTTGTCTCTTCATATAAATTTTAGAATCAGTTTGTCAGTATCCACAAAATAACTTGTTCAGTGTCTACAAAATATCTTCCTGTCTTGCTGTGATTTTGATTGTGATTGCATTGAATTTATAGATCAAGTTGGGAAGAACTGGCATCTTGACAATATTTTTTCTCTTCATTTGTTTAGGCCTTTGATTTCTTTCACAATGGTTTTATAGTTCACCTCTTATAGACCTTGTATATATTTTATTAGATTTATACCTACGTATTTCATTTAGGGGGGGTGCTAATATAAATGGTAATATTTTAAATTTCAACTTACACCTGTTCATTCCTGATATATAGAAAACTGGTTGACTTTTACATATTAACCTTATAACCTGCAAGCTTGCTATGATCACTTATTAGTTCCCAGAGGGTTTTTTTTCTTCTTCAATATTTTGGATTTTCTATATGAAAAATCATGTCATCTGTGAACAAAGACAGTTTCATTTCTTCCTTCCCAATCAGTATAACTTTTATTTTCTTATCTCATGTCATTTCATTAGCTAGGACTTCCATATGATGTTGAAAAGGAGGAGTGAGAGGGAATGACTTTGAACTTTTCTTGATATTAGTGGAAAAGCTTTTAATTTCTCACCATTCAGTACACTGTTATCTGTAGGGGTTTTTTGTAGGTATTCTTTATTAAGTTGAAGAAGTTCCCCTCTATTCCTAGTTTACTGAGAAGTTTTCTCATAAAAAGGTGTTGGGTTTTGTCAGATGCTTTTTCTGCAGCTATGTGTATTGGATATTGTCAAATGCTTTTCTGCATCTACTGATTTGTTCATGTGACTTTTCTTTATCCTGTTTTGGTGGTGTATTAAATTGATTATTTTGCAAATGTTGTACTAAACTTGCATATCTTGAATAAACCCCACTTGGTCATGGTGTATAATTCCTCTTATACATTGGAGTAGATTTGCTTATATTTATGTTAAGTTTTTACATCTGTGTTCATAAGAGATATTAGTCTATAGTTTTGTTTTGTTTTGTTTTGTGGGTAATGTCTTTATCTGGTTTTGGTGTAGGGTAATGCTAGCTTCATAGAATGAGTTAGAAAGTATTACCTCTACTTCTATCTGCTGGAAAAGATTGTAAAGAATTGGTATAATTTTTTCCTTAAATGTTTGGTAGAGTTCACCAGTGAATACATCTGGGCCTGGCACTTTTTTTTTTTTTGAAAAGTTATTAATTATTAATTCAATTTCTATAATAGATATAGGCCTATTCAAATTGTCTTTGTCTTTATGTGTGAGTTTTGGCAGATTGTGTCCATTTCATCTACATTATTAAATTTGTGGACATAGAGTTGTTTATAGTATTCCTTTGTTATCCTTTTAATTATGAGATCTGCAGTGATGTCCTTTCTTTCATTTCTGGTATAAGTGATTTTTTCTGTCTCTCTTTTTTTGTTTTTCTCCTTTCCTCTTAGCCTGGATACAGACGTATCAATTTCTTTTATCTTTTCAAGGAACCAGCTTTTGGTTATGTTGATTTTTCTCTATTGATTTCCTATATTCAATTTCATCCATTTCTGCTTTAATTTTTATTATTTTTTTCATATGCTTAGTTTAATTTCTCTACTTTTAAAAAAATTCCTAAGGCAGAAGCTTAGATGACTGATTTTAGATTTTTTCATCTTTTCTAACATATGCTTTTAATGCTATAAGTTTCCTTCTTATCTTTGCTTCTGCTGCATCCCACCAATTTTGGTAAGTTGTGTTATTTTTATTCATTTAGTTCAAAATATTTTGACTTTTTCTCGAAATTTCTTCTTTGACACGTGCATTATTTACAGGTGTGTTGTTTAATCTTGCATATTTTGGAATTTTCCAGTTATATTCTTGTTATTGATTTCTATTTTAATTCCACGTGGTCTGAGAGCAGGCATTTAAAAATTTCTACTTTTTAAAATCTGTTAAGGTGTGTTTTATAGCCCAGCATGTGGTATATTTTGGTGAATGTTCTTTGTGAGCTTGAGAACACTATGTATTCTGCATAGATGTCAA
>NW_007784242.1:0-451 GCF_000696425.1 Galeopterus variegatus
GCTTACCCTTCTGGGAGGTAGAAACCTGCCAACCTGCTAGACAATTGCTCATTATTTTTTATTTTTTTGCTAATTTTTTTTTTTTAGCATAGCAAAGGCAACCAAAGCAAATGATTGAATTAACTGCTTTCATTAATGCCTTTATTTAAACAAATTGATAATGTAGGGAAAAAATAATTACTCCACATCGATCTAAATGTTTCAATTTAGTTTACTAAAACCTCTGCTTTCTGATTTGCTCAGAACAGTGACAAAAATATTTGCTAAGTGACAATAAATCCTAGCTCAAGATAGATATTTAACCTAACTGCATATTTTCTTGTCAAAGAGCAACTCAGAATTAATTCAGTCTTAATCATACCACATAATACTATAAAATTAGTGATACAACTTTATAGATCAGTTTTAAAAGTTAGGAGTTATGTGAACTTCCAATATTAAAAGACAATAT
>NW_007784242.1:2555-2810 GCF_000696425.1 Galeopterus variegatus
AACTAATATTTGGGAGTTCTGGCAAAACATACTAAAATGATATTGAGTTTTTCTTTATAATTTAGAGGAAATGATTAATGATGTTTTAACGAAGTAAAAACATTATGCATTTATACTTTGAGCATATGTTTATCCACATTGTGCATACACAAGATGGAAATACCAAGATGGCAGCTATAAAAGACAAGTAAGAGATGACAAAACACAAGACACAAATCCATCAGCTCCCTAAGACTGGAAGAGCAGAGCATTATC
>NW_007784243.1:0-690 GCF_000696425.1 Galeopterus variegatus
GCTCTGGGCACGCGAGTTAGGCTCTGGGCACGCGAGTTAGATCCTGGGCACGCGAGTTAGGCGCTGGGCAGTTGAATTAGATCCTGGGCACGCAAGTTAGGCCCTGGGCACGCGAGTTAGGTCCTGGGCACTCAAGTTAGGCGCTGGGTAGTCGAGTTAGGCCCTGGGCATGCGAGTTAGGCCCTGGGCACTCGAGTTAGGCCCTGGGCACGTGAGTTAGGTCTTGGGCACTCGAGTTAGGTGCTAGGCAGTCGAGTTAGGACCTGGGCATGCAAGTTAGGGGCTGGGCAGTCCAGTTAGGCCCTGGGCAGTCGTGTTAGGCACTGGGCACATGAGTTAGATCCTGGGCATGTGAGTTAGGTCCTGGGCACTTGAGTTAGGCACTGGGCCTGCGAGGTAGGCGCTGGGCAGTCGAGTTAGGCCCTGGGCATGCAAGTTAGGTCCTGGGCACTCGAGTTAGGCATTGGGCAGTAGAGTTAGGACCTGGGCACGCAAGTTAGGCCTTGGGCACGTGAGTTAGATCCTGGGCAGTCGAGTTAGGCCCTGGGCACGCGACTTAGATCCTGGGCATGCGAGTTAGGTCCTGGGCATGCGAGTTAGGCACTGGGCATGCTAGTTAGGCTCTGGGCAGTCGAGTTAGGCACTGGGTAAGCGAGTTAGATCCTGGGCTGTCGAGTTAAGTCCTGGGCA
>NW_007784243.1:2414-2810 GCF_000696425.1 Galeopterus variegatus
CACACACACAACCAATACACTGCATGCATACACACAAACCACACATGCACACATACATACTGTACATCCGTATCACACAAAACACACATACCATACATACACACTACAGACGTACATACACAAATCACACAGCCCCCCCCACATCCATGTGCACACATGCCCACCACACACACACACACACACACACACACACACTTCCTCACTTAGCCAAACTAGGAGTCTCAGTTCAGACGTTGCCCCCATCAATGTCACATTAGCTGGGTTTGGGGCCTATGTCCAGGCTCCCAGGATGCCTCAGCTGTCACCATCTCCGACAAGCACACAGTTATAATTACCTACTTGCACACCTATTTTTCTGACTAGACTGTGAGTTTGTTGCAAACAGGGATTGAAGAC
>NW_007784244.1:0-499 GCF_000696425.1 Galeopterus variegatus
GTCCCTTGTCGGATGCATAGTTGGCAAAATTTTTCTCCCACTCAGTAGGTTGTTTTTTTTTCACTCTGTTGATTGTTTCTTTTGCTGTGCTGAAACTTTTTACTTTGATATAGTTCCATTGTTTATTTTTTCTTCTGCTACTTGTGCTTTTGGGCTCATGTTCATAGAGCCTGTGCCCTGACCTAACTGCTGAAGTATTTCACCTATATTTTCCCTTCAGAATTTTACAGTTTCAGGTCTTGTACCTAGGTCTTTAATCGATTTTGATTTGATTTTAGTGTATGGTGAAAGACACATATATAGCTTAATTTTTCTGCATATAAATATCTGGTTTTCCCAGCACCACTTGGTGAAGAGGCAATCTTTTCCCCAGTGTAGGTTTTTGTTGCCTTTGTCTAATATCAGATGGATATAAACCTGAGGAGTGATTTCTGGGTTCTCTACTCCACTGGTCTGAATGTCTATTTTTATACCAGTACCATGCTGTTTTGGTTACAAC